>NW_027199257.1:32500-34066 GCF_038502225.1 Cherax quadricarinatus | reverse complement strand
TCAGGAGAGGAGGGCTGAGGATGAAGAAGCAGGGCTGCTTTCTTAAGAAGACTATAAAAGAAGATTCTAAAAGGTTTCCATACCATTCTTGACCCTCTGCCGGAACTCAGAGAAGAAACACACTGGTACGTTAACTTCTGCATAACTCAGATCTTTGTCAGACATGAATACAGCAAAAGTAATTGGTCCAAACTAACCTAAGGTCTCAAATAAGCCGAATATCTTAGCAAACCACATCAATACACAAAACACATATCGATAAAGATATAAGAGTCAGATACCAAAGGGCTGAAGGCTGCCAGGATGTTACCAAGTTTCTAATAAAAGGTAGATTAGAAGTCCTGCCATAAACCGGTCCATGATATGCTAACCATGTAGGTGATGGAAAAATCGTTAAAAGAAAAAATCTTGTAGAACAGTTGAGAACATGTAATGTCTCACAAAGTACAAAAAGATTGAAAAAACTACCTTAAAAACTCAAGTGAATTATATGAAAGAATGAAGGATCGTGTATATTAGAGGAAAATTGTGACTTTATTTATATCTTAAACTGTTAATAGACCCTTAACACAATTATAGAAGAAACTAATTCACTAAACAGAACGACATGTTTGGATTAAGTGAAAAGTGCTTTACTAGATAAAGGAAATCTTATTAAACCGAAGGCAAAGACTCATAGTCAGAGTTGAAATTTCAAGATGGGAGAAAAGGAACAAGTGAAATCTCTTGATATTTATGTGTTAGTGAATGAAGAAACGACTGAAAATACTTCAAAAAATATACAAACGATGAAAAAATATAAAAGTGCTTCTGCAAATTATTAAAGATTTAATTATCTGGCAAGTAAGACTTCTGTTTAAATATTGATGCCTGGTTTTCTGGCAGATGGTGTCCAAGCATGGTTGATATATTATACACCTATTATCTATTTCCGACGACGTTTCGTTCAGTGTTGAGCTCTTTATCGACTCTTAATTTCATAAAGCCCAACACTGAAAAAAGAAACCTTATCAGTATTCAGATTTCTGAAGCAGTTTGTGGTAACTAACGACCTAATGAAACGTAGCAAAGTTTATTCGGGAAAGAAACCAAATTGAAAAACAGTGAGAGCTATACAGGGGCGAAACAATTTTATTGTTTGAGGGTCTAACGTACATTAAAAACAGATTAAAAACAAGGGGGAGTTCCTTCAAAACAATGTCGGTATTCAATGAGTTTTAAAGACAAGAAATTCATCCACTAACAAAGATATATAATGATTTAGAGTATATTAAAAGTTTAATAAACTTCAGAATTCCTTCAGGTTACTTCCAAATTCACTCAAAAGTGCTTCCATTGTAATGCATGTTCTATGATTTTATCTTATTTCATAATACAGTGTAACAAACTTTATTTCATTTCATATCAGTAGTGAAGTTTTTTTAGAAATTCTGGTGGAAAATGGTGTAGTTTATTATGGTGGAAATAAGGTTTACTGATCTCAATTCTAGTGTAATCGTGTTTAAATGCTGCATAAAACATTTTCAAAAATTCTGCAGCCCTGTCATATACTTCAACAGCCTGCAG
>NW_027199257.1:22500-27500 GCF_038502225.1 Cherax quadricarinatus | reverse complement strand
AGGCAAAGATGAATTAGTCAAACAATTTACTTCCACTAATCCATCTTTACCTTACATGTATGGACTAATAAAAACACACAAACCAGGGAATCCAGTCAGACCAATTATTAGCTCCATAGGGTCAGTTTCATATAAATTATCCAAATGGCTTGTTGATATTTTGAGCCCTATTGTTGGCAAAATTTCTAACTTTAATGTTAAAAACAACATAGACTTGGTTGATAAATTAAGCTCCTTGACTGACTTAAATGATTTTAACATGGTTAGTTTTGATGTTACTTCCTTGTTTACGAAAGTTCCTGTTGATGATTTATTAAGTTTCTTATCTGAAGAACTCGTTAACTATGATTTACCATTGCCAGTTCCTACTATCATTAAACTTATTAAACTTTGCATTGTTGATGCAAAATTTGTATTTAATGATAAGTTTTACACTCAGAAGTTTGGTATGGCAATGGGAAATCCTCTTTCACCTGTTCTTAGTAACCTATACATGGAATTTTTTGAAACAAGGTTGCTTAACACAATCCTCCCTAATAGAGCTAAATGGTTCAGATATGTTGATGATATTTTGTGTCTTATGCCCAAAAATGTAGATATACACCATTTCCTTGGAAAATTAAATAGCTTAGCCCATTCTATAAACTTTACTGTTGAGTTTGAAGAAAATAACTCATTGCCTTTTCTAGATGTTTTAATTATTAAGGGTAATAATGAATTCAAATTTAAAATTTACAGAAAACCTACAAATAACTGTTCCTATGTCCACTATTATTCCTCGCATCAAGATAGAGTCAAACTGTCTGTTTTCTCATCAATGTTTTTGAGAGCTTTACGAATTTGTAGTCCTGAGTTCATAGATGAGGAAATATCCAAAATTTATGAAATAGGTAATGATTTAAAATACCCAAGAAATGTAATTGATAAATCTTTTAAAGTTGCTAGAAATACTTTTTACAATCCAAAAAGGGACAACCAGCCTTATTCAACTAAAAATATGTTGGTTCTCCCTTACCATGAAAACTTGGTTGATATGCCTTCTCTTCTTAAGACTTTTAATATTAAAGTTGTATTCAAAAATCTTGATACAGTAAAAAAACTTTTGATAAAGAATTCCCCCCAAAATGCTGATGGATGTGTCTATAAGATTCCTTGTAAAATTTGCGATAAAGTTTATTACGGTCAAACTGGTAAAAATCTCGAACTAAGATTAAAACAACATAAATATAGCATTAGAACTGGACAAGATTCCAATGCTCTATTTATTCATGTAAGAGATTTTAACCATCCAATTGATTTTCAAAAAGTTGAGAAAGTAGTATCAAGCAAGTCCATGGTCGACAGGAATATAATTGAATCTTGTTTCATAAAAAGCAGTTTTGACAATAATATGAATATTTCCTTTGGTTTATATAAATTAGATCCATTTATAATTAATAGAATTTGGGAAGAATTTAATAATACACTGGACAAATAATAATTTTTAAATTTTCTTGGGTAGAATAGTTTGTGGGTGAGTTGTGCAAAGGACCTATCCAAGTTGGGTCGGCGCGCGTCAGGTGTTTAACCGTTGTGGGATCTGATAGTGAGGTGCTGGCCAGACCCCTTATATAGCTTCCTTGGATGCTTTACTTTCATAGTTCCTTGATAATGTGAGTAGTCACGAAAGCGCTTGGAATTTCTCTATTCTTTCAGAGTGGTTGTTTTGCATATTCTGAAATCACCTGTTTACTGTGATCTTATTGCATATATATATATATATATATATATATATATATATATATATATATATATATATATATATATATATATATATATATATATATATATATATATATATATATATATGTCGTGCCGAATATGTAAAACTGGTCAATTAGCAAGAACTCATTTAAAATTAAGTCCTTTCTAAAATTTTCTCTTATACGTTTAAAGATATATTTTTTTTCATTAATGTTAATGTAAAAATTTTTAATTTTGCACCAAAAGAATCTTAGAAAACTTACCTAACCTTATTATAACAAGAACAATTTATTTTAGCCTAACCCAACTAAATATATTTTAGATTTGTTTACAATATTCGCCAAAATCATTCTGAACCTAACGAAAAAAATATATTTCACTGTGTTTGTTTAGTATTAAATTATTGTAAACAAATCTAAAATATATTTAGTTGGGTTAGGCTAAAATAAATTGTTCTTGTTATAATAAGGTTAGGTAAGTTTTCTAAGATTCTTTTGGTGCAAAATTAAAAATTTTTACATTAACATTAATGAAAAAAATATATCTTTAAACGTATAAGAGAAAATTTTAGAAAGGACTGAATTTTAAATGAGTTCTTGCTAATTGACCAGTTTTACTTATTCGGAAGTACTACCGTCCTGCCAGATGACTGTGAAACAGAAACCTGTAACTGTTTTGCATGATGGTAGGATTGCTGGTTTCTTTTTCTGTCTCATAAACACGCTAGATAACAGGGATATCTTGCTACTCCTACTTACACTTTGGTCACACTTCACAGACACGCACATGCATATATATATACATACATCTAGGTTTTTCTCCTTTTTCTAAATAGCTCTTGTTCTTCTTTATTTCTTCTATTGTCCATGGGGAAGTGGAAAAGAATCTTTCCTCCGTAAGCCATGCGTGTCGTATGAGGCGACTAAAATGCCGGGAGCAATGGGCTAGTAACCCCTTCTCCTGTAGACATTTACTAAAAAAGAGAAGAAGAAAAACTTTATAAAACTGGGATGCTTGAATGTGCGTGGATGTAGTGCGGATGACAAGAAACAGATGATTGCTGATGTTATGAATGAAAAGAAGTTGGATGTCCTGGCCCTAAGCGAAACAAAGCTGAAGGGGGTAGGGGAGTTTCGGTGGGGGGAAATAAATGGGATTAAATCTGGAGTATCTGAGAGAGTTAGAGCAAAGGAAGGGGTAGCAGTAATGTTGAAGGATCAGTTATGGAAGGAGAAAAGAGAATATGAATGTGTAAATTCAAGAATTATGTGGATTAAAGTAAAGGTTGGATGCGAAAAGTGGGTCATAATAAGCGTGTATGCACCTGGAGAAGAGAGGAATGTAGAGGAGAGAGAGAGATTTTGGGAGATGTTAAGTGAATGTATAGGAGCCTTTGAACCAAGTGAGAGAGTAATTGTGGTAGGGGACCTGAATGCTAAAGTAGGAGAAACTTTTAGAGAGGGTGTGGTAGGTAAGTTTGGGGTGCCAGGTGTAAATGATAATGGGAGCCCTTTGATTGAACTTTGTATAGAAAGGGGTTTAGTTATAGGTAATACATATTTTAAGAAAAAGAGGATAAATAAGTATACAAGATATGATGTAGGGCGAAATGACAGTAGTTTGTTGGATTATGTATTGGTAGATAAAAGACTGTTGAGTAGACTTCAGGATGTACATGTTTATAGAGGGGCCACAGATATATCAGATCACTTTCTAGTTGTAGCTACACTGAGAGTAAAAGGTAGATGGGATACAAGGAGAATAGAAGCATCAGGGAAGAGAGAGGTGAAGGTTTATAAACTAAAAGAGGAGGCAGTTAGGGTAAGATATAAACAGCTATTGGAGGATAGATGGGCTAATGAGAGCATAGGCAATGGGGTCGAAGAGGTATGGGGTAGGTTTAAAAATGTAGTGTTAGAGTGTTCAGCAGAAGTTTGTGGTTACAGGAAAGTGGGTGCGGGAGGGAAGAGGAGCGATTGGTGGAATGATGATGTAAAGAGAGTAGTAAGGGAGAAAAAGTTAGCATATGAGAAGTTTTTACAAAGTAGAAGTGATGCAAGGAGGGAAGAGTATATGGAGAAAAAGAGAGAGGTTAAGAGAGTGGTGAAGCAATGTAAAAAGAGAGCAAATGAGAGAGTGGGTGAGATGTTATCAACAAATTTTGTTGAAAATAAGAAAAAGTTTTGGAGTGAGATTAACAAGTTAAGGAAGCCTAGAGAACAAATGGATTTGTCAGTTAAAAATAGGAGAGGAGAGTTATTAAATGGAGAGTTAGAGGTATTGGGAAGATGGAGGGAATATTTTGAGGAATTGTTAAATGTTGATGAAGATAGGGAAGCTGTGATTTCGTGTATAGGGCAAGGAGGAATAACATCTTGTAGGAGTGAGGAAGAGCCAGTTGTGAGTGTGGGGGAAGTTCGTGAGGCAGTAGGTAAAATGAAAGGGGGTAAGGCAGCCGGGATTGATGGGATAAAGATAGAAATGTTAAAAGCAGGTGGGGATATAGTTTTGGAGTGGTTGGTGCAATTATTTAATAAATGTATGGAAGAGGGTAAGGTACCTAGGGATTGGCAGAGAGCATGCATAGTTCCTTTGTATAAAGGCAAAGGGGACAAAAGAGAGTGCAAAAATTATAGGGGGATAAGTCTGTTGAGTATACCTGGTAAAGTGTATGGTAGAGTTATTATTGAAAGAATTAAGAGTAAGACGGAGAATAGGATAGCAGATGAACAAGGAGGCTTTAGGAAAGGTAGGGGGTGTGTGGACCAGGTGTTTACAGTGAAACATATAAGTGAACAGTATTTAGATAAGGCTAAAGAGGTCTTTGTGGCATTTATGGATTTGGAAAAGGCGTATGACAGGGTGGATAGGGGGGCAATGTGGCAGATGTTGCAGGTGTATGGTGTAGGAGGTAGGTTACTGAAAGCAGTGAAGAGTTTTTACGAGGATAGTGAGGCTCAAGTTAGAGTATGTAGGAAAGAGGGAAATTATTTCCCAGTAAAAGTAGGCCTTAGACAAGGATGTGTGATGTCACCGTGGTTGTTTAATATATTTATAGATGGGGTTGTAAGAGAAGTAAATGCGAGGGTCTTGGCAAGAGGCGTGGAGTTAAAAGATAAAGAATCACACATAAAGTGGGAGTTGTCACAGTTGCTCTTTGCTGATGACACTGTGCTCTTGGGAGATTCTGAAGAGAAGTTGCAGAGATTGGTAACTGTAGTGTGAAGCACCCTTCTGGCAAGACAGTGATGGAGTGA
>NW_027199257.1:10000-17500 GCF_038502225.1 Cherax quadricarinatus | reverse complement strand
TGCCTATTTAATCTTAGTGTTGGGATGTGTGTTTTTGTGTACGTATATTTTGATAATCACATCTAGTATAGCTCCCTTTCAAAATGTTATATTCACCATGAGAATTACATTACTGTATGGTTGATTCTGCCAACAGTCATATGCTGTCTCAAGGATTAATGTAAAACTGCATCATCAATAACAAGACCCATGAAATATGCAAATGAAGAGAGATAATCATTATCACATGTCTACATCCGTGAACTCTTCCTCAGTAAACATAATATTAAAAAGATACAGCAAATATTCAATGAACCTTTTCCGTTGGGTGTTGATTTAACAGTCACAGATCATTAGTGTCTTCGTGGAATGAGTTAGCTAATTGAGCAAATACTTTTCTCAACAGCCTGACATTTGTAAATATTTGCTAAAGCTTAGATCAAGGAATGTTGTTGATCTCGTTGAGGTTTTCTTGGAGGTGTTGTGGTGGGAAAGGTATAGCAATGCTGATGGTGTTATGGTGGCGATTGTATGGTATTGTGGTGGTGAAGGTATAACAATGTTGATAGTATTGTGTTGGTGGCGAGTGTGTAATATTGGTGGGAGTGATAAATAAATGTATGTTAGTGGTATTGTGGTGGTGATGAAAGTATGATTGTGTTGTGTTTGTAGTGAAAAATAGTGTTTGTGGTATTGTGGTAGGGGTAGCGAAAGTGCGATGATCGGGTTGATTGTGTTGCGATTGTATAACAGTGTTTGTGGTATTGTAGTAGTAGTGGTGGGAAAGTTTGATTGTGTTGAATGTAAAGGCATGATAGCGCTGGAAGTGCTATGACAGTTTTGAAAGCACGACAATATTGGTGTTATGATGATGGTGAAAAGAATAATAGCGTTGGTGGAGTAGTGGTGATCATTAAAGTATATTAGTGTTGGTTTTGATGCTGGTTGAAGATTAAATACATTTGTCTGCTCTGTGTTTTGTAATTAATGCATAATGGAAGTGAGTTCACCGTACAGACAGGAAGACTGGCTTGGAAATATGCAAACAAACTTACACAAATATGGTCAACAAAAAGAAATTCCCGGCTATAAATTCGTGTATAGGAGAGCCAAAATCTTACCCTCCAAAGACACACCCACACACACATACACATGCACACACACATACACATACACACACACACACACACGCACACACACACACACACACACACACACACACACACACACACACACACACACACACACACACACACACACACACACTCACACACACAGAATCACACACACACAGAATCTTGCAAATACAACTGTTGCTCAATACTTTCCCACGCTGCATCAGACTAGACATGTGCAAGTTGAGGGATGTGTGTGTGAGTGTGTGTGTGCATGTAGTCGGGGGAGGGGTTGGCTCTTAGGTATTCGAATATACTGCCTTGTATTTATATGGGAACCACCAGTAGCCTCATGCGATGGATCCTAATGTCTGAGACTTGAATTTACATTTGAATTCAAGTTTGTGTATGTAGTTACTTATCTGAAAGCAGAAGAGCAGCAGAGTTATGCTCGTGTTGTTCCGTCAAAAAGTATTAAGTCTTTCTAATATGTAAGTTTTCATTGCTTGTCACATCTGTTACCTTCTCTTGAATCTCTTTGCAATCACACAGAGTGAAGAAATAATTTCATTTTCGATCACATATGAGTTTATAGTTGTGGCCACTTAGGTGAGTGTGTACGTGTAGGTAATTATTTATAATTACCAATCTTGGGTCAGCTCTTGAATCCGTTCAGGTAATTAAATATTTGACTCTGATAAAAAGTTATATATACATATATATGTCGTGCCGAATAGGCAGAACTTGCCATCTTGGCTTAAATAGCAACGTTCATCTTGCCATATAGGACAAGTGAAAATTTGTGTATGCAGTAATTTCGCCAAAATCATTCTGAACCTAACAAAAAAAATATATTTCACTGTGTTTGTTTAGTATTAAATTATTGTAAACAAATCTAAAATATATTTAGTTGGGTTAGGCTTAAATAAATTGTTCTTGTTATAATAAGGTTAGGTAAGTTTTCTAAGTTCCTTTTGGTGCAAAATTAAAATTTTTTACATTATCATTAATGAAAAAAATATATCTTTAAATTTATAAGAGAAAATTTTAGAAAGGACTTAATTTTAAATGAGTTCTTGCTAACTGACCAGTTTTACATATTCGGCACGACATGTATATATATATATATATATATGTATGTTGATAATTAAATGATAATTAAAATACTTTTAATGGAATACAATACTGACGAATTGTTGAATAAAACAGAGCTTGCTACCACTCGCAGCTCACCCGATTGCCGTTTCCCTGAGCACCCCTAGGAGCGGGGAAGATAGCTGACCAGAAACCTATCTTCTCCCTTCGACCTCAGTGATTACGAGGAATAGGGCTAGGCCTTGGGACAGTTGGTCCCAGAAGATGAGGAAGTATTTGTACTTCCTCTTGTGGTAGCCATAGGTCTAGGACACTCCCAAGACAGGGAGCCAAGGCCGGATCAATATCTGAAAAAGACCCGGCGCCGGGAGAGTACTGGTGAATCAAGAAGATGAAGGAGTAAGACACGTGCATGCACCGCTATTGTTGCGCATAAATCTTACAAAGTCTGATTTCCCGAATATATCAACCTTGACAATAACGAACAGCAGTTTCGCTAAGATGTGTTAATGCCAAAAGTCTTTCATGAGAGGAATTGGTTCAACCTTAGTTACCGACACATTTAAGATAGAAGAGAAGAAAACGATGTTCAGCTCAGTGATATACGTGAAGGGGTAACCGCCTTATCTCCAGCGTGTATACGTATACAATGTGTAGATGCCTTCCTCTCCCACTACATTGTAAAATGCTCCAAACTTCAGAACGCCCGTGACTTAACCTGATTCCTCCTTTTTTCTTCTTCTCCCTCTTCCCCTTTCCTCTTTCCTTTTTTCTCTTCTGGGTTGTCTTTCTTTCTTCTGTCTTGTGTTTCTGTTCCTTCATTATTTGTTTCATTATTTCCCCTCCCCCCCACCTCTGTGTTCTTGCTCTCCCTCTATGGCAGTGCTCCCCTTTCTTTGTATTTGACTGACTCCTCCTTACTTCCCCATTACTATTTCCTTCAATCTCCGCCACTACTACTACTACTACTACTACCACCACCACTACCTTTTCCTGTCTATATATACCCGTCCTGGTCTACTTCTCGTTAGCGTGACTTTGTAAATGGTCCAAGTCGGACCGAAACGTCGTCGTAAGCTCCTCTCTTCTATGTGCGGGTTATTTGTGTATACAATGTGTGTTAGTTACTATTTCGTCATAGGCACTTGTCGATTAGACTTTTGTCCTGTTGTGTAGTTATATTATTGTGTGTGTGTGTGTGTGTGTGTGTGTGTGTGTGTGTACTCACCTATTTGTACTCACCTATTTGTGGTTGCAGGGGTCGATTCATAGCTCCTGGCCCCGCCTCTTCACTGATTGCTACTAGGTCCTCTCTCTCCCTGCTCCATGAGCTTTATCATACCTCGCCTTAAAACTATGTATGGTTCCCGCCTCCACTACTTCACTTTCTAGGCTATTCCACGGCTTGACTACTCTATGACTGAAGAAATACTTCCTAACATCCCTTTGATTCATCTGAGTCTTCAACTTCCAATTGTGACCTCTTGTGTCTGTGTCCCATCTCTGGAACATCCCGTCTTTGTCCACCTCGTCTATTCCGCGCAGTATTTTATATGTCGTTATCATGTCTCCCCTGACCCTCCTGGCCTCCAGTGTCGTCAGGCCGATTTCCCTCAACCTTTCTTCGTAGGACAATCCCCGTAGCTCTGGGACTAGTCTTGTTGCAAACCTTTGCACTTTCTCTAATTTCTTGACGTGCTTGACTAGGTGTGGATTCCAAACTGGTGCTGCATATCCAGTATGGGCCTGACGTAAATGGTATACAGAGTCTTGAACGAATCCTTACTGAGGTATCGGAACGCTATCCGTAGGTTTGCCAGGCGCCCGTATGCTGCAGCAGTTATCTGATTGATGTGCGCCTCAGGAGATATGCTCGTTGTTATACTCACCCCCAGATCTTTTTCCTTGAGTGAGGTTTGCAGACTTTGGCCATCTAAACTATATTGTGTCTGCAGTCTTCTTTGCCCTTCCCCAATCTTCATGACTTTGCATTTGGCGGGGTTAAACTCAAGGAGCCAGTTGCTGGACCAGGCTTGTAGCCTGTCCAGGTCTCTTTGTAGTCCTGCCTGATCCTCGTCCGATTTGATTCTTCTCATTAACTTCACATCATCTGCAAACAAGGACACTTCTGAGTCTATCCCTTCCGTTATGCCACTCACATATACCAAAAACAGCACAGCTCCTAGGACTGACCCCTGTGGAACCCCGCTTGTCACAGGCGCCCACTCTGACACCTCGTCACGCACCATGACTCGTTGTTGCCTCCCTGTCAGGTATTCTCTTATCCATTGCAGTGCCTTTCCTGTTATGTGTGCCTGATCCTCTAGCTTTTGCAGTAACCTCTTGTGAGGAACTGTGTCGAAGGCCTTCTTGCAGTCCAAAAAAAATGCAGTCGATTCACCCCTCTCTCTCTTGTCTTACTTTTGTCACCTTGTCATAAAACTCCAGTAGGTTTGTGACACAGGATTTTTCCTTCCCTGAAACCGTGCTGGTTGTCAATTATACACTTGTTTCTTTCCAGGTGCTTCACCACTCTCCTCCTGATGATCTTCTCCATTACTTTGCATACTATACACGTTAGTGATACAGGTCTGTAGTTTAGTGTCTCATGTCTGTGTCCCTTTTTAAAAAATTGGAACTACATTTGCCATCTTCCATACCTCAGGGAGTTGCCCACTTTCAATGGATGTATTGAAGATCTTTGTTAATGGCACACACAGCATCTCTGCTCCCTTTCTAAGTACCCACTGAGAGATGTTGTCTGGTCCCACCGCCTTTGAGGTGTAGAGTTCACATAGCAGCTTCTTCACCTCCTCCTTGGTTATGTGTACCTCATCCAGCACTTGTTGGTGTACCCCCCTGTTCTGATTTCCTGGAGTCCTACTGGTTTCCACTGTAAATACTTCTTTAAATCTCGTGTTGAACTCCTCACATACCTCTTGGTCGTTTCTTGTGAGCTCCCCATCACCCTTCCCCAGTCTGATTACCTGGTGCCTGTGTGTGTGTACTCACCTAGTTGAGGTTGCAGGGGTCGAGTCCGAGCTCCTGGCCCCCCCTCTTCACTGATCGCTACTAGGTCACTCTCCCTGAACCGTGAGCTTTATCATACCTCTGCTTAAAGCTATATATGGATCCTGCCTCCACTACATCGTTTCCCAAACTATTTACTTGCTGACTACTCTGTGGCTGAAGAATGTGTGCGTGTGTGTATGTGTGCGTGTGTGTATGTGTGTGTGTGTACTCGTCCATTTGATACAGATTAGTGTTCAAGCGAAATGTTATCAATTTATATAGGTTCCACATTGCTTTCCTGTTTTTACTTGCATACTAAATAACTACAGAACCTATAAAGAGTTAAAGAATGATGAACGAATTTGCGACGGAAAATGCCAGAGAAATTCCATAATCTAGATATAACAATGAGAAGCCTCACTTGCGTGTCATAGCTGCGTTAACATTCTTGTTATTATGATAAAAACTTTTATTGCCAATACTCGGTTAATTCCGTCTCTTTACTGGAATTGGAAATTGTCTTTTATTTTTCAAAGATTTCATGTTTTTAAAGTGAGACCCTGTTTATGGGAGCTAGATTCTTACCTGTTTCCTAAATAACTAATCAATTATTTGCGAAATCTTATTTTAAATATGTGTGAAGCATGTGAAGGATGCCAGGTATTACTGATAAGTATGGTGCACAGCAAACCTTTATTATGGAGGACGTATAGCTCTGGGTGGCTTTTTATCAAATCTATAATAAACGTTTGTTGTGCACAAAATGTCATTCTACCATACTTGTCAATAATACTTACAGTCCTGTGCACATTATACTTTACCTTCAAAATGTTATGCATAGATGCTACTCAGGGAGGAAGTGAGGCGGGAGAAACGAACCGATGTAAAAATGAAAGGAATACCATCCTCACCTTCAATAATTGCCTCTCCCACACCAGCATTATCTCTTATCTTTATCTAAAGTACGCCAACTTACAACCCACTATGTTGAGAAACTGTCTATCCTTAGCCATCGTTGGCAACATACTTTTCAGTAGATTCGTCACATAAAATATTCAGCATACATTCTTATTCTGAAATTTTCTCTATTTACGTTATTTAGGTTATTTAGATAATCATTTATCAATAAAATTTAATGATAACAAACAAAACCCGCAAAATAAGAAATATAAAATAAGAGGCGTGACAAGAATGGGAAGTAAAAAAAAAATAAACGATCAAATAATCACTGCTTGAGGATCGTCAACATTCGTCCGTTTGAATGTCTTGGCAAAAGTGAAATACTGACACCAATTAAGAGGATGGGAAGCAGCCTAAACTTTGATTTCTGCCTCGTAAACGCTAGCTTCACCTCTCTTTTCAGCTTCACGTACACCTCACTCATCTCTCAATTTTACCACACGAATATATGCCTCATTCCCATCACTGCCTCATGAATGTCATGCACTAAGCTCTCGTCTTTCCCACGCCCTGTCTATCTGAACCACATTTAGGGAAAGCGGGAGAAAACCAGATAAACGCCACTCAAGAAGAAAAGGCTAAAGCAAGGCGAAAAGCAAATATAAAACACAAGCCACAAACCCGAGAGGTAGGAAGATGAAGTGACATTACGAAAATAGAGAGAATGCAGCAGTCATGCAATTTACAATCAAATCATTATCCTCTGCAATCATATGAGGAAATCCTGTGAACTTGCATAGCTCTTTGTTCGGCAGGGAATTTTTATTAATTTCATCACGAAACAGGTGCAACATGTGCAGCATTTAAACTTCTAAAATGAAAACTATGAGATTAAGGTAATATTTAAAAAATCGACAGGAAAGATGGACAAATAATGTGATTATTACTTTTGATTCGAACACTGCTGTTGATTCTGAAAAGCTAAGCTTGAGATTCTTGCATATTTTCTAATTTGTAATATTCAATAATCACACGAAGGGTGATTATATATACATACACATATATATGTCGTGCCGAATAGGCAGAACTTGCGATCTTGGCTTAAATAGCAACGCTCATCTTGCCATATAGGACAAGTGAAAATTTGTGTATGCAATAATTTCGCCAAAATCATTCTGAACCTAACAAAAAAATATATTTCACTGTGTTTGTTTAATATTAAATTATTGTAAACAAATCTAAAATATATATAGTTGGGTTAGTCTAAAATATATTGTTCTTGTTATAATAAGGTTACGTAAGTTTTCTAAGATTGTTTTGGTGCAAAATTAAAAAAAATTACATTAACATTAATGAAAAAATATATCTTTAAATGTATAAGAGAAAATTTTAGAAAGGA
>NW_027199257.1:0-5000 GCF_038502225.1 Cherax quadricarinatus | reverse complement strand
TAAAAACGTTTCCATCGATGTTTAAAAGAGGAACAATAATAATAATAATAATAATAATAATAATAATAATAATAATAAGAAGAAGAAGAAGAAGAAGAAAAAATTTTATTTCTAGAAGTATATGATACAACTTATACAGACTTAGCTGACATCAATTACAATAGTATATAGAAAGCCTCTTGTTACACAGAGCATTCTAGAAAATTAGCTTAATTTTGTCCCTAGGATGCGTCCCACAACAGTTGTCTAACAACCAGGTTACCTTTTCACTTCTAGGTGAACAGGGACAGTAGGTGTCTTAAGGAAACACGCCCCCATTATTTCCACCAGTACCGGAGATCGAACTACGGACGTCAGTATGTCAGCTGAGTGCTCTAGCAATCAGATTGCGGACATGTCCGCTTTGTCTTCCATTTTTTTTTAATAAACATAAATTGTGTACATCTGCACATATTACGAGAGGCTATTTAGTCCGAAATGCGATATGTCACAACGAGAATCCCTAAAATTTGAATATGTGGAAACTGACTTCGGAATTTACACGTAGATATCAATTGTGTCCTGCTTAAGCCAGGTCTCAGTAAGAATAATGCAGGAGAAGGGTGTCTTTAGTGACTCAAGGAGTGCCAGGAGGTCATCATAGTGTTTGCTTAAGGACCTGATGTTGTAGTTAAGAACTAATAGACTTTGAGCAGTGTTCAGGATAGTGCTGGCTTGTGATGCTGTGTAATAAAGGCAGTTACTTTCCAATAAGTTTTGATTGTGTGTTAGATTATGGAGGTTTAGATCAGGGTCAACGTTATCATTCATCTTTTAGGTTTAAATAGTGGTTGTTTATATCCTGTATTATGTGGTGAGTTCTAATACTGATTTCTGTAGTGGTGGGAGGTTTGGATAAGTATACCGATAAAGCACTTTGGTCATATATAGTATAGTCACTAATAAACATAATGAAATTGATGTGTTGTGCTAGAATGAGCTAAAGTACAACTAGGTATAAACTAATACTAAAAAACAAAAACAAATTACAAGTGGCACCAGACTCACTCTTGTAATTGCACTAAGGTCTAATATAATGAATTTACTGTTGTCTATGTATTGAACTAGAATGAGCTAAAGTACAACTAGGTATAGTTAGTTTAGGGGTGATCGACACCATGCCTAACCCTTCTAGGGTAGGGTACGTGCCTGAGCCAGAGCCTTTAGCTCATAAGACTGTCATTCCCATTTGCCCCCTTGGGGCGGGGATGGCAGACCAGAGAGGCCTAGCTTGTGGCTAGGCCTGGGGACAGTTGGTCCCAAAGATGAGGAGGTATTTGTGCCTCCTCCCATGGGAGACTTCGGTCTCAGATACTCCCTCAAGAGGGAGCCAAGACCGGGCCACCACTTGGAAAAGGCCCGGGCCGGGAGAATGCCGGCTAATCTTTAATAATAATAATAATAAGTTAGTTTAGGTGTTGTCTAAGTATTGAGTTAGAATGAGCTAAAGTACAACTAGGTATAAACTTATAATATAAAAATACAAATTAAAATGGTACTTGCAATTGCACTAGGGTCTGGTATAGGTTGTTAACAAGATCAAGAGTATAACTAGATTTAAATTGACAAAATAAAATTCACAAATTAAAGTACCAAAAGAATAATAAGTAAAAAATAACAATGGCAATGACTTGGTTATAATATGATAGTAAGATGGTAGACAGATACACAGGTACAAAGGATAATATAAAGGTTGGAGCTGAATATACAAACTTGAAAATTTGGCAACAAAATGTTATGAAAAGTATAAAATAATGATTAATGTACAAAAGTAAAATTGACTGGTAGTAAATATGGTGTTTAATAAAATTTTAGTAAGTAATAATGATTACAAAAAAAGATTAATTAGCAAAAAAAAAAAAAAAAGTGAAAAGTAATGTTTATTTCAAGTATTAAATTTTAAGAACAGTTATTTGGATTCAATATTGCACTGGTAGTTATACTAGAGGTTATTTGGCAGTACAAGGTATTTAAGAGTACTCTAAGATATATATCAGTTGGTGATACCTGATCGCAACCCTTTAGAAATATCTTGCTTATGTTAATGCTGTGTAATTACCTCCGTGAAAAATTATAATATAGTCACTGTTGAAAACCCATCCGGAGAATTATATGAAAGTTGAGCAGAGTGTACTATAGCGGCTGAGATACGACTAACTGGTGTGCATTCATCTGTATCTACTTAAGCTGTATTGTTGATAATTATAGTGAAGCTAAAACTCACATTTGTGTAGAAAATGCTGCACTTTACGCAATAAAACATGTATATTTTTAATGATTGAAAGGGGACCATTATTTTAACAAGGCTCATCCAAGGAACAAACTACCTCCTCTCCCATCCCCCTCACACACATACACATCCGAATTCACCCTGGCTGTGCTACGTTAGTCTAAAATAATGAATTACTTTTGACAAACAAAAAGTTATGCAAGTAGTGCAAATTTTCTTAGGTTACAGTATAACGACATACATCCTGGAGTTTACCTGGAGAGAGTTTCGGGGGTCAACGCCCCCGCGGCCCGGTCTGTGACCAGGCCTCCTGGTGGATCCGCGCCTGATCAACCAGGCTGTTGCTGCTGGCTGCACGCAAACCAACGTACGAGCCACAGCCCGGCTGATCAGGAACTGACTTTAGGTGCTTGTCCAGTGCCAGCTTGAAGACTGCCAGGGGTCTGTTGGTAATCCCCCTTATGTGTGCTGGGAGGCAGTTGAACAGTCTCGGGCCCCTGACACTTATTGTATGGTCTCTTAACGTGCTAGTGACACCCCTGCTTTTCATTGGGGGGATGGTGCATCGTCTGCCAAGTCTTTTGCTTTCGTAGTGAGTGATTTTCGTGTGCAAGTTCGGTACTAGTCCCTCTAGGATTTTCCAGGTGTATATAATCATGTATCTCTCCCTCCTGCGTTCCAGGGAATACAGGTTTAGAAACCTCAAGCGCTCCCAGTAATTGAGGTGTTTTATCTCCGTTATGCGCGCCGTGAAAGTTCTCTGTACATTTTCTAGGTCGGCAATTTCACCTGCCTTGAAAGGTGCTGTTAGAGTGCAGCAATATTCCAGCCTAGATAGAACAAGTGACCTGAAGAGTGTCATCATGGGCTTGGCCTCCCTAGTTTTGAAGGTTCTCATTATCCATCCTGTCATTTTTCTAGCAGATGCGATTGATACAATGTTATGGTCCTTGAAGGTGAGATCCTCCGACATAATCACTCCCAGGTCTTTGACGTTGGTGTTTCGCTCTATTTCGTGGCCAGAATTTGTTTTGTACTCTGATGAAGATTTAATTTCCTCATGTTTACCATATCTGAGTAATTGAAATTTCTCATCGTTGAACTTCATATTGTTTTCTGCAGCCCACTGAAAGATTTGGTTGATGTCCGCCTGGAGCCTTGCAGTGTCTGCAATGGAAGACACTGTCATGCAGATTCGGGTGTCATCTGCAAAGGAAGACACGGTGCTGTGGCTGACATCCTTGTGTATGTCGGATATGAGGATGAGAAACAAGATGGGAGCTAGTACTGTGCCTTGTGGAACAGAGCTTTTCACCGTAGCTGCCTCGGACTTTACTCTGTTGACGACTACTCTCTGTGTTCTGTTAGTGAGGAAATTATAGATCCATCGACCGACTTTTCCTGTTATTCCTTTAGCGCGCATTTTGTGCGCTATTACGCCATGGTCACACTTGTCGAAGGCTTTTGCAAAGTCTGTATATATTACATCTGCATTCTTTTTGTCTTCTAGTGCATTTAGGACCTTGTCGTAGTGATCCAGTAGCTGAGACAGACAGGAGCGACCTGTTCTAAACCCATGTTGCCCTGGGTTGTGTAACTGATGGGTTTCTGGATGGGTGGTGATCTTGCTTCTTAGGACCCTTTCAAAGATTTTTATGATATGGGATGTTAGTGCTATTGGTCTGTAGTTCTTTGCTGTTGCTTTACTGCCCCCTTTGTGGAGTGGGGCTATGTCTGTTGTTTTTAGTAACTGAGGGACGACCCCCGTGTCCATGCTCCCTCTCCATAGGATGGAAAAGGCTCGTGATAGGGGCTTATTGCAGTTCTTGATGAACACAGAGTTCCATGAGTCTGGCCCTGGGGCAGAGTGCATGGGAATGTCATTTATCGCCTGTTCGAAGTCATTTGGCGTCAGGATAACATCGGATAGGCTTGTGTTAATCAAATTTTGTGGCTCTCTCATAAAAAATTCATTTTGATCTTCGACTCTCAGTCTGGTTAGCGGCTTGCTAAAAACTGAGTCATATTGGGACTTGAGTAGCTCACTCATTTCCTTGCTGTCAACTGTGTAGGACCCATCTTGTTTAAGTAGGGGCCCAATACTGGGCGTTGTTCTCGATTTTGATTTGGCATAGGAGAAGAAATACTTTGGGTTTCTTTCGATTTCATTTATAGCTTTTAGTTCTTCCCGCGATTCCTGACTCCTAAAGGATTCTTTTAGCTTAAGTTCGATGCTTGCTATTTCTCTGACCAGTGTCTCCCTGCGCATTTCAGATATATTGACCTCTTTTAGCCGCTCTGTTATTCTTTTCCGTCGCCTGTAAAAGGAGCGCCTGTCTCTTTCTATTTTACATCTACTCCTCCTTTTTCTTAGAGGAATAAGCCTTGTGCATACATCGAGTGCCACCGAGTTAATCTGTTCTAGGCATAAGTTTGGGTCTGTGTTGCTTAGTATATCTTCCCAGCTTATATCGGTTAGGACTTGGTTTACTTGGTCCCACTTTATGTTTTTGTTATTGAAGTTGAATTTGGTGAATGCTCCCTCGTGACTAGTCTCATTTTGTCATTTTCACGTTACAAAAATGCTAGTAAATAGACAAGTAGTATTTGTAATAGTAAATACGAAGGTTATTTGGGATAGGAATCTGTAATTTCCTAGGTAAACGACGTCGTGATGACTGCTGTTTGTGAGGAGCGTAATGGTACTGGCGAGAATAGCGGTTGTTGTGGT
>NW_027199256.1:0-32500 GCF_038502225.1 Cherax quadricarinatus | reverse complement strand
CACACACACACACACACTAACATGCACACATGTGGTAATGCTTTATTTACAGCTAGCAAAGTCAGGGTATTTCTCCAGAATGGTCTGTAATATACCACTGTGGATAAAATACTTTGCCATTTCTTGAACATTTCTGAGTGAGTTGTTTCTAAATTCATTAATTTTATCGCACTCCAGTACATAATGACGCAGGGTGTGACAATAGTCCATCTGGCAAAGTTTACATTTCGTTTGGTCTACATCTGGTGGTGGTGATTTAACCTGCCAAAGATACTTGTAACCCAGCCGGAGCCGGGCAGTAGTGACATCCAAGAGTCTGCTTATTTTGTTGGATGCACCATAGACATGTGGCTCCTCCTGCATGATAGAGTGATGATAGATGGACTCACTGGTGTCAATCTCCCTGAGCCTTAAGTCCATAAAATTCAGTTGAAGTTCTTTTCGTATTATTGTTCTCAAACTACTACCTGACAAGCCAAGATTGTAATCTACTCCCTCTTTGAAAGCATACAGCTTAGCCAATTTATCAGTTCTATCATGCATCTGAAGACCAATGTGAGATGGAATCCACAGCATGTGCACTCTGACTCCACTGTCCACAATCCTACCATACCTGTGTCTGGCTTCTGACACAAGCATGCCACAATTTATGCTTAATGAGTTGAGAGCATTTATGGATGACAGAGAATCAGTTACAATTAAACTGTCAATCTTTGATACATAGATGCATTTCAGTGCAAGGAGTATGGCAAACAGTTCTGTCTGAAGGGTAGAGGCCCAATTATTGATGCGTGCTCCAATTTCTTTAAGAGAGCCATCACTCTGTACGACAACAGCAGCACTACCAGCTGCACCAGTGGATTGGTGAACAGAACCATCAGCGTAAATAATTTGCGAGAGTGTGTGCTGTGTGACTAAGTTATCAATACAGCTTAAGGCCTCATGTTTGGCTTCAAGGCGAAGTTTTGGTTGTGATTTAAGAAGTAGTTTGGGGGGAAATGGAGGAATGGTAGTTTGGAATGGGGTAATATTCCATGGAGCGGAGAAGTGCCGCTGTTGCCTTACTTGACATAGATCATGTATCTGATTCATGCGGAGGTCGGTTCCAGTTTTTTCGATCCATCTGGAGGAGTGTTCACCAGTGCTGAGGAAAGTTTGGAGGGCTTCTGTGCAGGGGTTTGAATGAGCTTGCCTGAGCATATTAACCCCAATTAGGATATTTCTTTCAGTAACACGATCTCTGATGCTTGGAATATCAAGTTCTTTTTGCATATTTAAAATTTTGGCAGTACGAGGGCATCCTAAAATGATCCTCATTGCTTCGTTCTGCAGTTTTTCCAGCCCTCCAAGCTTCCAGTCAGACACAAGAGCAAGTAGTGGCGCAGCATAATCAACCAATGATCTAATATAAGCAAGATACATCATTTTCACAATTTTAACATTAGCACCATACCTGGGGTGAAACCCAGCCACAACTCTAAGTGCTCTTAGTCTTTCTTTGTATTGGCGACAAAGTCTTGTTACAACAGGTCCAAGTAGTGGAACCTCAAAGCCTAGATACCTGTATCTACTTACATATTCTAGAAGAGACCCATCATGCAACTGGATCTGACGAACTGTGCCTCTCTGTCGAGGAGGACGCCTATTGAGTATCTTTGTTTTATCAGTAGAGATTATCAACCCCAGGTCCTGACACGAGGCTAGTACATGATTAAGAATGTTTTGGGTGTTGGAGAATCCGGTGGTGTGAATCATTATATCATCAGCAAAACTAATCACATAATGATGGGGCTGACTAGGCATAGCATTAAGTAATGCATTAATTAGAATATTGAACAGTGTGGGACTGAGCACACCTCCCTGTGGGGTTCCTAATTCAAAGTCTTTAGTTACACTTCTATGTCCCTGGAACAACACAGACGATTTTCTGTTTGACAGGTAGCCTTTAATCCAGCGGAGAAGCCATCCTCCAACATCCATTCTGGCAAGTTCACTAATGATTACATGTCGGTTGGCTACATCGAAAGCGGATTTAAGGTCAAGGAAGGTAGTGTATGAGCTGTCAGTGTGCAGAGTGAGAAAGGTGGCTATGCAATGATGCACGCTCCTTCCATGCATGAAACCATGTAACCGGGGAGACAAAAATTGTTTGATTCTGTACATGAGACGATTAAGAATCATTCTCTCAAATGTTTTACACAAGCAGCTAGTAAGAGATATTGGGCGAAATGCATTTTGTTGATTGGGCTTAGGAATTGGAATGATGAGGCTGTTGGTCCAAGATTGAGGGAGCTCCCCAGTTACATAGCTCATGTTATATAATTCAAGTAATGGATTACCTGGTACTCGACACAGCAATCTGAGTATGTTGTAAGTAATACCATCCTCACCAGGCGACGTGGAGTTGCCCTTAGTTAGTGCTGCATCAAGTTCATAATTAGTGAAAGGAATGTTGCAATCATCTGCCTTGCTGAGCATAAAGCAAACAAGTCTCTCCCTTGCATCATATTTGTCATTTAATTTTGCCTGTGTGGTACTGGGAAGATTATCATAGCTAGATGTAGCAGCCCAAGCACTGACTAACTCATTCGCCCTATGTAAGGGATGAGGGTGCGCGATCTGCCCAGTTCTGTTACCCTTAATTCTATTTATGTCCCTCCATGCCCGGCTAAGTGGGGTGTGAGCATTAAGACCGTTGACAAATTTTTCCCAGTCTGTTTGCCGCAGCTCTGTCATACGCTCTCTGGCAGCAGCAAGGGCAGTTTGGAAGAGCCTCAGCATTCCAGGGGTACGATGTTTTCTATAGGCTAGGCCTAGTCTGCGAGCAGTACGTTTCAGTGTACGAAGTTTAGAATCATTGTAATAAGTATGGTTTTTGAAGGAGGTATGATTATTATGGAAGTTTGTTGGGTTTAGAGTACCAAGAGGTTTCAGTGGCGGCTCTAAGTAGTTCTGAATACTGCTCACAAGGTCATTGTTAAAGGTCTCTACAGAGGTACACTCATAGGAATTATACCAGTCACATGTGCAACAAAGTCATCATGCTGATCAGTGGGAACATTAAAACGTTTCCGTTTGAATATCCCACCAGGAAGGATAGTATTACCAATATCTAGTGAGGTTAGCCTAGGGAAATGATGAGATATATGACACACTGAATGTTGTGGTGCACTATGTTGCAGAGATATACGGCAAAAAGCTGGAAAGTAATGAAAAAGACAAAACTGTAGAAGACAACTATTGAATGAAGAAGTTTGTTTCACAGTTGAAAGTTCCTCTCTGCTGTTATGTGTTTTTTCACCACCATCGTTGTGTTGTGATGTGTATAAAGTCTGTCTGATACACCAGAGTTAATAACACTGTATGTAACCTGTCTGGTAAATACCTAATAGAAAACTTATTGACAGGATTCTTTTCTTAGGATTCTGTTGGTAGGAATCAAGTTAATAAGACTGGAAGCTATTATGAGATTACTACTGGAAGGACTGTTACCAGGAGACTTTTAGTAGAAGACCTCCGGTAGGTTTCTGTTGGAAATAGTTTTGGCAAGACTCTATTGGTAAAAGACTTGACGTAGCGATTCGTTTGTAACGTATAAGATGAATAGAACGAGACTCACGAAATCGTAATGGCACGATTGCAAACAAACCAAACCACGGGCGGGATTTGAACCCGCGGTCACAGAGTCTCAAATCCCGCCCGTGGTATGGTTTGGTTAAGATGAATCAAGTCAGATAGTTTTACAGTGACATATAAAACAGTGTATTAACACACAAAACATGAAAGTAACTCATAAAACAGTATCATAACAATGAAAAAGTATAGTGACACAAATCATTAGATAAACACATAAAAAAGTAAATTGAGACATAAAACAGTGTAGTGACAAATAAATTAGTACAATAACACACAAAAAAGCTTAATAACAAACAAACCATCATAATTACACACAAAAATATATGTAATATAAAACATTACAATAACACAGAAGACCAGTAGAGTACAATAACACAGAAGACCAGTACAGTACAATAACACACAAGACCAGTACAGTACAATAACACACAAGACCAGTACAGTACAATAACACACAAGACCAGTACAAAACAGTGCACAGAATACCAGAACAGTATACGACCAGTACGGTACAGTACGCAGAAGACCAGCACAGTACACTAACACAGAAGATCAGTACAGTATAATACACACAGTACCAGTGCAGTACAGTACAGTAACGAAGAGGACCAGTACGGTACAGTAACACAGAAGACCAGCACAGTACAAAAACAGAGAAAACCAGTACAGTCCAAACCACAAAAGACCAGTACAGCACAGTAACACAAAAGACCAGTACAGAACAATAACACGGAATACCAGTACATTACAAGAACAGAAAACCAGTACAGTACAGTAACACACAGGATCAGTACTTTACAGTAACACACAAAACAACGCAGTACACTAACACAGAAGACCAACACAGTACAATAACACACAGGACCAGTACAGTGCAATACACACAATATCAGTACAGAACAGTACAGTAACACAGAGGAACAGTACGGTAGAGAAACACAAAAGACCAGCACAGTACAAAAGCACGGAAGACCAGTACAGAAAAATGCACAGATGAACAGTATAGTACATTAACACACAGGACCAGTACAGCACAATATCTCAGAAGACAAGTGGAGTACAGTACAATAACACAAAAGACAGTGCAATAACACAGAAGAACAGTACAGTACAGTAACACAGAAGACCAGTACAATACAATAACAGGGAAGAAAATAACAGTACAATAACACAAAAGACCATTACAGTGCAAAAACACAGAAGACCAGTACAGTACCATAACACAGAAGTCTAGTACAGTAAAATAACACAGAAGACCAGTACAGTAAAATAACACAGAAGACCAGTACAGTACCATAACACAGAAGTCTAGTACAGTAAAATAACACAGAAGACCAGTACAGTAAAATAACACAGAAGACCAGTACAGTAACACAAAAGACCAGTACAGTGCAGTAACACAGAATACCAGTACAGTAAAATAACACAGAAGACCAGTACAGTAAAATAACACAGAAGACCAGTACAGTACCATAACACAGAAGTCTAGTACAGTAAAATAACACAGAAGACCAGTACAGTAAAATAACACAGAAGACCAGTACAGTAACACAAAAGACCAGTACAGTGCAGTAACACAGAAGACCAGTACAGTAAAATAACACAGAAGACCAGTACAGTAAAATAACACAGAAGACCAGTACAGTAAAATAACACAGAAGACCAGTGCAGTAAAATAACACAGAAGACCAGTACAGTAAAATAACACAGAAGACCAGTACAGTGCAGTAATACAGAAGACCAGTACAGTAAAATAAACAAGACCAGCACAGCAATACAGAAGACCAGTACAGTGCAGTAACACAGATGACTAGTACAGTACAGTAACACAGACCAGTGCAGTATAGTAACACAGAAGAGGAGTACAATAACACAGAATGCGAGTACAGTACAGTAACACAGTGGACCAGTACGGTACAGTAACAAAGAACACCGGTACAGTACAATAACACAGAGGACTAGCACTGTACAGTAAGACAGTGGACTAGTACAGTAACAAAAGACGAATACAGAACAGTTACACAGAAGACCAGTGCAGTACTATAACACAGACGAGCAATACAATTCATTAACACAGAAGACCAGTACAGTACAATAACACAAAAAGACCAGAACAGTACAGTAACACAGAAGACCAGTACAGTACTATAACACAGACGAGCAATACAATTCATTAACACAGAAGACCAGTACAGTTCAGTAACACAGAACACCAGTACAGTGCAATAATACAGAGAACCAGTACAGTACAAAAACACAGAAAACGAGTACAGTACAAATCACAGAAGACCAGTGCAGAACAATAACACAGAAGACCGGTACAGTACAATAAGACAGAGGACCAGTACAATACAATACCACAAAAGACCAGTATAGTACAATAACACAGAAGACTAATACAGTACAATAACGCTGAAAACCAGTACATTACAATAACACAGAAGACCAGTACAGTTCACTAACACATAAGACAAGTACAGAACAATACACAGAATACCAGCGCAGTACATTAACACAGAGGACTAGTACGGTACAGTAACACAGGCGACCAGCACAGTACACCAACACAGTACAATAACACAGAAGACTATAACAGTACAATGCACACAATACCAGCGCAGTACAGTACAGTAACACAGAGGACCAGTACGGCACAGAAACTCAAAAGACCCGTACAGTACAAAAACACAGAAAACCAAAAGAGCTCAAATCACAGAAGACCAGTACAGTAAAATAACACAGAAGACCAGTACAGTACAATAACACACAAGACCAGTTCTTCATATCATCTAAATATTAGTCATCTGTAATAACATTTATTCAGGCCGAAATTGTAAGAGTCACTTAGTTCGAGAGGAATGGGAGGCTATTACATTTAATCCGAAAATGGAGAGGGTAGTTCCAGTTCCTCAGATCAAGAGTACTTGATATCAAAGCAGCTGTTTCTTTAAGGAAGTGTTAGTGCCTCACTATCATCCTTCCACACTATCATCCTGCCTCACTCTCATCCTGCCTCACTCTCATCCTGCCTCACTCTCATCCTGCCTCACTCTCATCCTGCCTCAATCTCATCCTGCCTCACTCTCATCCTGCCTCACTCTCATCCTGCCTCACTCTCATCCTCGCCAGAATCACTGATGAAAAGTTTTTCGTTTCTGTTTGAGTTATTGCAATAGGTTGTTTAAATTTATTTATTATCTTCTCACTTCTAGCTTCTTTATATCGTTTTCTCCAGCATTGCCATAAATTATTTTTTCATATTTCTGGATACCAAATTGGTCATCTGGTGCACATAATATTCAACTCATGCATCAGAGAGACAAATCATAAATCTCACAGAATATGTAATAATGGTAGTGTGTATATCAGTGACTGCTTAACTGTAGCATATGCAGCGGACGTTATTATATTTCATGTGCATCACATGTACCCATAATCCATCAGACCGTTAAAAAACAGGTCAAATTTGGTAGTTTATGGAATGTGTGGGTGAGAGCACCATTCATCTGTGGAGTAACTGCCAGCTCTACTGTAGGCCAGCTGGTCAGGGTGAGGAGGGGTGCACCAGGGTAGGCTACCTTGTATCAAGGGACCGTTCGGGACCTACAGTTCAAACCTCAGGCTGTCCTCTGTACAGATATCTGAAAGCTGTAGCTTGTGAGGGATTATATACTTACGATCTGTCTTTACCACAACTCATAGGTATTGTGGTATTTGTTAAATCTTCTGTGTAGAGTGTACACTGTATAGAGTGTACACTGTATAGAGTGTACACTGTATAGAGTGTACACTGTATAGTGTGTACACTGTATAATGTGTACACTGTATAGCATACACAATGTATAAAGTGTACAAATTGCGTTCAAGCTGATATCTTAAACTGTTAGGTACAATAGGCCTGTTAAACAGTACCTGTGCTGGTAATATATTAAATTTTGAGATACGCCTAAATCTTATGATATAAGTAATGATCTTTAAGTGTAAAACATTGACAGGTTCACTGACACTATGAAGTGAGTAATATCGAATATTAATGTGAAACATGACGAGTGGATTCCTCGGAATTTGTCATTTATCCATTTATATCATAATATACATAATATTAGGTGATGAAAGATTGGATATCAGATTGGAGGGAGAGAGTATGGAGGAGGTGAACGTATTCAGATATTTGGGAGTGGACGTGTCAGCGGATGGGTCTATGAAAGATGAGGTGAATCATAGAATTGATGAGGGAAAAAGAGTGAGTGGTGCACTTAGGAGTCTGTGGAGACAAAGAACTTTGTCCTTGGAGGCAAAGAGGGGAATGTATGAGAGTATAGTTTTACCAACGCTCTTATATGGGTGTGAAGCGTGGGTGATGAATGTTGCAGCGAGGAGAAGGCTGGAGGCAGTGGAGATGTCATGTCTGAGGGCAATGTGTGGTGTGAATATAATGCAGAGAATTCGTAGTTTGGAAGTTAGGAGGAGGTGCGGGATTACCAAAACTGTTGTCCAGAGGGCTGAGGAAGGGTTGTTGAGGTGGTTCGGACATGTAGAGAGAATGGAGCGAAACAGAATGACTTCAAGACTGGTGGTGAGGGTGATGACTGGTGGTGATGGTGATGGACTGATTGTGATGACTGGTGGTGATGGTGATGGATTGGTGGTGAGAGTGATGACTGATGATGGTGGACTGGTGGTGAGGGTGATGACTGGTGGTGATGGACTTGTGGTGAGGGTGATGACTGGTAGTGATGGTGATGGACTTGAGGTGAGGGTGATGACTGGTGGTAACGGACTGGTGGTCAGGTGGTAATGGACTGGTGGTAATGGACTGGTGGTGATTGTGATAGACTGGTGGTGAGGGTGATGACTGGTGGTGATGGTGATGGACTGGTGGCGAGGGTGATGACTGGTGGTGATAGTGATGGACTGGTGGTTAGGGTGACGACTGGTGGTGATGGTGATGGACTGGTGGTGAGGGTGATGACTGGTGTTGAGGGTGATGACTGGTGACGGCGATGGACTGGTGGTGATGGTGAAGGACTGGTGGTGAGGGTGTTGACTGGTGGTGATGGTGGACTGGTGATGAGGATGATGGACTGGTGGTGAGGGTGGTGACTGGTGGTGGTGGTGATGGACTGGTGGTAAGGGTGATGACTGGTGGTGAGGATGATGACTTGTTGTGTGGGTGATGACTGGTGATGGACTGGTGGTGATGGTGATCGACTGGTGGTGAGGCTGATGGCTGATGGTGATGGTGATGACTGGTGGTGATGGAGATGACTGGTGGTGATGGTGATGGACTGCTGGTGAGGGTTATAAACCGGTGTTAACGGTCAAGGTGAGGGTGATGGACTGGTGGGGAGGATGATGGACTGGTGGTGAGGGTGATGAACAAATGGTGAGGGTGATGAACTGGTCGTATGGGTGATAAACTAGTGGCGAGGTTCACGGACTGGTGGTGATGGTGATGGAGTGGTGGTTAGGGTCATGGACTGGTGGTGAGGGTGATGAACTGGTGGTGAGGATGATGGACTAGTGGTGGGGGTGATGGACTTGTGGTGAGAGTGATGGACTGGTGGTGAGAGTGATGGACTGGTGGTGAGAGTGATGGACTGGTGGGGAGGTGATGGACTGGTGGGGAGGATGACGGACTGTGTTTCCAGAAGTCCATCTGTGTCCCCTCAGATGAACTCCCTTCCACACTTCCCTTGCTGGTGATGGTGTTGTGGTGAGGGTGAAGGACTGGCGGTGAGGGTGATGGACTGGTTGTGAGAGTAATGAACTGGTGATGTACTGATGGTGAGTGTGATGGACTGCTGGCGAGGGTGATGAACTGGTGGAGGGTGATGGACTTGTAGTGAAGGTGATGGACTAGTGGTGAGGGTATTGGACTGGTGGTGAAGGACTGGTGGTGAGGGTCATGGACTGGTGGGTAGGATGAAGGACTGGTGGGGAGGATGAAGGACTGGTGGTGAGGATGATGGTGGTTACGGTGATGAACAGGTGTTGTGGGTGATGGATTGGTAGGTAGGGTGAAGGACTGTGTTTCCAGAAGTCCATCTGTGTCCCCTCAGTTGAACTCCCTTCCACACTTCCTGTGTTGGTGATGGACTGGTGGGGAGGGTGATGAACTGGTGGTGAGGGTGATGGACTGGTGGTGAGGGTGATGAACTGTGTTTTCAGAAGTTCATTTGAGTCCACTTCCACACTTCTCTTGCTGGTGTTGGTGTTGTGCTGAGGGTGAAGGATTGGTGGTGATGGTGATGGACTGGTGGTGAGAGTGATGGACTGGTGGTGAGAGTGATGGACTGGTGGGGAGGTGATGGACTGGTGGGGAGGATGACGGACTGTGTTTCCAGAAGTCCATCTGTGTCCCCTCAGATGAACTCCCTTCCACACTTCCCTTGCTGGTGATGGTGTTGTGGTGAGGGTGAAGGACTGGCGGTGAGGGTGATGGACTGGTTGTGAGAGTAATGAACTGGTGATGTACTGATGGTGAGTGTGATGGACTGCTGGCGAGGGTGATGAACTGGTGGAGGGTGATGGACTTGTAGTGAAGGTGATGGACTAGTGGTGAGGGTATTGGACTGGTGGTGATTGACTGGTGGTGATGGTGATGGACTGGTGGTGAGGGTGATGGAATGGTGGTGGTGGTGGTGGTGTGTGTGTGTGTTTCCCCTAGATCCATGTCTCCAGAAGTCCATCTGCGGGCCCTCAGATGAACTCCCTTCCACACTTCACTTGTTGGTGATGGGCTGGTGGTGATGGTTATGGACTGGTGGTGACGGTGATGGACTGTTAGTGAGGGTGATTGACTAGTGGTGACGGTGATGGACTGGTGGTGAGGGTGATGGACTGGTGGTGGTGGTGGTGTGTGTGTGTTTCCCCAAGATCCATGTCTCCAGAAGTCCATCTGCGGGCCCTCAGATGAACTCCCTTCCACACTTCACTTGTTGGTGATGGGCTGGTGGTGATGGTTATGGACTGGTGGTGACGGTGATGGACTGGTAGTGAGAGTGATGGACTTGTGGTGAGGGTGATGGACTGACGGTGAAGGTGATGGACTTGTGGTGAGAGTGATGGACTGGTGGTGAGAGTGATGGACTGGTGGGGAGGTGATGGACTGGTGGGGAGGATGACGGACTGTGTTTCCAGAAGTCCATCTGTGTCCCCTCAGATGAACTCCCTTCCACACTTCCCTTGCTGGTGATGGTGTTGTGGTGAGGGTGAAGGACTGGCGGTGAGGGTGATGGACTGGTTGTGAGAGTAATGAACTGGTGATGTACTGCTGGTGAGTGTGATGGACTGCTGGCGAGGGTGACGAGCTGGTGGAGGGTGATGGACTTGTAGTGAAGGTGATGCACTAGTGGTGAGGGTATTGGACTGGTGGTAATTGACTTGTGGTGATTGACTGGTGGTGATGGTGATGGACTGGTGGTGAGGGTGATGGACTGGTGGTGTTGGTGGTGTGTGTGTGTGTTTCCCCTAGATCCATGTCTCCAGAAGTCCATCTGCGGGCCCTCAGATGAACTCCCTTCCACACTTCACTTGTTGGTGATGGTCTGGTGGTGATGGTTATGGACTGGTGGTGACGGTAATGGACTGTTAGTGAGGGTGATTGACTAGTGGTGAAGGTGATGGACTGTTGGTGAGGGTGATGGACTGGTGGTGAGGGTGATGGACTGGTGGTGGTGGTGTGTGTGTTTCCCCTAGATCCATGTCTCCAGAAGTCCATCTGCGGGCCCTCAGATGAACTCCCTTCCACACTTCACTTGTTGGTGATGGGCTGGTGGTGATGGTTATGGACTGGTGGTGACGGTGATGGACTGGTAGTGAGGGTGATGGACTGACGGTGAAGGTGATGGACTTGTGGTGAGTGTGATGGACTTGTGGTGGTTGTGTGTTTGCTTCCCCTAGTTCCATGTCTCCAGAAGTCCATCTGCGGGCCCTCAGATGAACTCCCTTCCTCACTTCACTTGTTGGTGATGGGCTGGTGGTGATGGTTTTGGACTGGTGGTGACGGTGCTGGACTGGTGGTGAGGGTGATGGACTGGTGGTGAGGGTGGACTGGTGGTGGTGGTGTATGTGTGTGTGTGTTTGCTTTCCCTAGTTCCATGTCTCCAGAAGTCCATCTGCGGGCCCTCAGATGAACTTCCTTCCTCACTTCCCCAGGTTCAGCAGGTGTTGGCCCCTCCCCAGTGACCTTGCTGGATGTTAATTAACTTGGTCTTGCCTACCTTGTCTACTGCCGAGACTGTCCAGGTGGGTGGAATTGCAGGAGGGGACACACAGAAATCTGCGTCCTGTAATTACACCCACCAAGACAGCCTGGAACAGTAGACCAGCCAGACGAGACTGAGCTGCCTCCCAACTCGGCCACCAAGCTGGGGTTACTGATATAAAATCTCGGACTTCTATTTATGTTTCATATTGGGTTTGTTAATTTCTTTTGTTTTTTCTTAATTAGCTATATAAGTGTTATAATTTGTCCATATGTTTACAAATAAACATATTTATGTAGCTTTGCATGAACTCTACACACACACACACACACACACACACACACACACACACACACACACACACACACACACACACACACACACACACACACACATTCCCATGCGCATATCTGCGTATGGGAATACGCTGTATAATTTAATTTTACAGTTTGATATGAAACATTTACCATTATCCTAATGTTATGTAATCATTATTTTAATGAGAAGTATTGAACAGCTAAGAGTGACAGGTCGCCTGGGAAATATAAGACCTACATAAACATGACGGATTTTCCCAGAAATGAAAATTTATACAATTATGTGAATCTTTTTTTAAATATACGTACGTCTGTATATTATTGTTGTTTTAAGTCTACTGTTAAGTCTCAGGAAAAGAGTTGCTTCTGCATTCTAAGTTAATACAGTTATTATTTACCAAGCTTCGTGAATTTAGATCTGTGCTACAGTTGTAGCAACTTTGTCTATTGTGTGTAAACCAGATACTTGTGCAACATTTGGGAAGTTTTATTGTGGAAACGTGTCCTAAATGCTGTACAAGTGTTTTAATTATCAACTTGTCAGTTTTTTAAACCATATATATATATATATATATATATATATATATATATATATATATATATATATATATATATATATATATATATATATATATATATATATATATATACATAATTTATATTGTGGACCATCCCTGATTAGTTATCTGTTATCTTTTGCTTGTTAGTGCGTTGCTCACCTTGATACATGTACGAGTCTTGAGTACTTTATGTGATGTAACTTTCATGTCATTAATCTGGCGTCGGAATTAGACAAGCTGATTAACTTAAGGTATTGGCAGGTATTACGTCAGTTATGTTCTGAGTCATGATTATTTTTCGTGCAGACTGTAAACATACTTGTGAAAAATGTCTGTATTGTAGTCAATATTACACTTCATGTTTTGCCAAACTCCTAAACTAGTGAATAGAAGTAAGATTTTTGGGTGTTAACTCTCCGGTGTGTCTACAACAGCACCTGTTGTCAGAGCAACACCTGCTGTCAGAGCTGCACCTGTTGTCAGAGCAGCACCTGTTGTCAGAGCAGCACCTGCTGTCAGAGCTGCACCTGTTGTCAGAGCTGCACCTGCTGTCAGAGCAGCACCTGCTGTCAGAGCAGCACCTGCTGTCAGAGCTGCACCTGTTGTCAGAACAACACCTGCTTCGATGACAGGTGCTGCTCTGATAGATACTCTCAGTATATTCACATAGCATAGCATAATAAACATAATATACTGAATGAAAATACATTCACTTATTACAATACAACAAGCACGTCAACAATACAACAAGCACGTCAACAATACAACAAGCACGTCAACAATACAACAAGCACGTCAACAATACAACAAGCACGTCAACAATACAACAAGCACGTCAACAATACAACAAGCACGTCAACAATACAACAAGCACGTCAACAATACAACAAGCACGTCAACAATACAACAAGCACGTCAACAATACAACAAGCACGTCAACAATACAACACGTCAACAATACAACAAGCACGTCAACAATACAACAAGCACGTCAACAATACAACAAGCACGTCAACAATACAACAAGCACGTCAACAATACAAGATTTAAGTCAACAATACAACAAGCACGTCAACAATACAACAAGCACGTCAACAATACAACAAGCACGTCAACAATACAACAAGCACGTCAACAATACAACAAGCACGTCAACAATATAACAAGCACGTCAACAATACAACAAGCACGTCAACAATACAACAAGCACGTCAACAATACAACAAGCACGTCAACAATACAACAAGCACGTCAACAATACAACAAGCACGTCAACAATACAACAAGCACGTCAACAATACAACAAGCACGTCAACAATACAACAAGCACGTCAACAATATAACAAGCACGTCAACAATACAACAAGCATGTCAACTAGAGGAATGGAAATGTATTACGCAAAAACGAAACAGCAGCACACAAGAATACAATAAGTACAATATCATAAAAGTTACAGAAACATGCAAGAACAAGGTAGTAACAGAATAGTAGATTAACTCACAAAAAGTCACTCTCAGTAGCATAGTAACACTCAAGAGTACAACAATATAGTAACACTCAAGAGTACAACAATATAGTAACACTCAAGAGTACAACAATATAGTAACACACAAGTGCAGTTAAACATAAAAACAGTACAGTAACACACAAGAAACACAAGAAACATACAATAACTAACAACAGAGCAGTTTACAATATACAGTACCGCACAAGAACCTACAAGAATAATACAGTAATATACGGGTACAGTGGAGCAACATTCTAATACATAATAAGAGAATCAGAAACAATAACAGAGAGTTCCAGCAGCCAGGTTGTGGGATCACCAGTTGAAATTATTTTGGTCAAGACGTCGAGTCTTCAAAATTGTCCTTAATTTCTTCCGAGAATTTTTTATTTTTTTTGTCTTTGTGACTGCGAATATTTTTTCGAGAATAGTGAAGAAAGACGAAGATAACAGACGTGAAGATAACAGACGTGAAGACAACAGACGTGAAGATAACAGACGAGAAGATAACAGACGTGAAGATAACAGACGTGAAGATAACAGACGTGAAGACAACAGACGTGAAGATAACAGACGAGAAGATAACAGACGTGAAGATAACAGACGTGAAGATAACAGACGTGAAGATAACAAACATGGAGATAACAGACGTGAAGAAAACAGACGTGAAGATAACAGACGTGAAGATAACAGACGTGAAGATAACAGACGAAGATAACAGACGAAGATAACAGACGTGAAGATAACAGACGTGAAGATAACATACGTAAAGATAACAGACGTAAAGATAACAGACGAAGATAACAGACGTAAAGATAACAGACGTGAAGATAACAGACGTGAAGATAACAGACGTGAAGACATGAAAACTAATAATGTTGGTAGAATTACCGATAATATGTAAAGTAAAAGGACACAAGTGCAACTAATGTGACATTTTATTGTGGCAACGTTTCGCTCTCCAGGAGCTTTGTCCTGGAGAGCGAAACGTTGCCACAATAAAGTGTCACATTAGTTGCACTTGTGTCCTTTTGCTTTACACATGAAAACCACAAAGTGAGACTTCCTTAATTATTTCTGATTAATTCTTATCTTCCATAAGATAATTCATAAGTGTATTTCTGGCTGTGTCTAAAATAAGTTTTTGTCAATTGTCACTTCTTTATAAATTCCCATTTATAATTAAGGATATCTATATATACTTTACTATATACTACATATATACTAAACTATACTAAAGCATATGTTGTACTATATCAATACTATTCGATGCAATATACATTTGCACTCTCAATCACATTTTTTCAGAATTCTATTACTATATATACTTAACAATTTCCGTATCTGCCCATCATTGCCTGTGTAATATAATTTAGTTCTAACATCCGAGTGAGACAGTGTAGATATGTGCATGGAAATGTGTGCACCTGAGTGCCATAAGAGTTAGAATGTAAGATAATGATCGTAAACGTGGGAATTAGAGTTTACAGGTATCGTAGAGTGTGATGAAAGTATTATGTATCTTCAAGTTTGTGTGTGTGTGTGTGTGTGTGTGTGTGTGTGTGTGTGTGTGTGTGTGTGTGTGTGTGTGTGTGTGTGCGCGAGCCTGCGTGTGCTATTTCCTACAACTCTGCCTTTCACAATATAACTTGCAAATATCTTCTTTGCTTTATCTTATACAGGTTTTTCTTCGACTGTCAAGTCTCTACACTTCACATCTCTAAAAATAACTTGAAAATATTCTATAATAATAATTTTCTTACGTTTTATTGCCTATGGAATACAATTTAATTTCGAGAGAAGTGAGAGAAACAGCAGATATGCATATGGGAATGTGTGTGTGTGTGTGTGTGTGTGTGTGTGTGTGTGTGTGTGTGTGTGTGTGTGTGTGTGTGTGTGTGTGTGTGTGTGTGTGTGTGTGTGAGTTCATGCAAAACTACATAAATATATTTATTTGTAGACATATGGACAAATTATAACACAAACAAACCCGATATGAAACATAAATAGAAGTCCGAGATTTTATATCAGTAACCCCAGCTTGGTGGCCGAGTTGGGTGGCAGCTCAGTCTCGTCTGGCTGGTCTACTGTTCCAGGCTGTCTTGGTGGGTGTAATTACAGGACGCAGATTTCTGTGTGTCCCCTCCTGTAATTCTACCCACCTGGACAGTCTCGGCAGTAGACAAGGTAGACAAGACCAAGTTAACATCCAGCAAGGTCACTGGGGGGGGGCAACACCTGCTGAACCTGGGGAAGTGAGGAAGGAAGTTCATCTGAGGGCCCGCAGATGGACTTCTGGAGACATGGAACTAGGGAAAGCAAACACACACACACACACATACACCACCACCAGTTCACCCTCACCACCGGTCCATCACCCTCATCACCAGTTCATCACCTTCACTATCAGTCCATAACCCTCACCACCAGTCCATCACCGTCACCACCAGTCCATAACCATCACCACCAGCCCATCATCAACAAGTGAAGTGTGGAAGGGAGTTCACCTGAGTTCATCTGAGGGCCCGCAGATGGACTTCTGGAGACATGGAACTAGGGAAAGCAAACACACACACACATACACCACCACCAGTCCACCCTCACCACCAGTCCATCACCCTCATCACCAGTCCATAACCATCACAACAAGTCCATCACACTCACTACCAGTCCATCACCCTAACCACCAGTCCATCACCGTCACCACCAGTCCATAACCATCACCACCAGCCCATCATCAACAAGTGAAGTGTGGAAGGGAGTTCACCTGAGGGCCCGCAGATGGACTTCTGGAGACATGGATCTAGGGGAAGCACACACACACACACACACACACACACACACACTCCACCAAGTCCATCACCCTCACCACCAGTCCATCACCCTCACCACCAGTCCATCACCCTCACCACCAGTCCATCACCCTCACCACCAGTCCACCACCTACACCACTAGTCCATCACCCTCACCACCAGCCCATCACCCTCACCACCAGACCACAACACAACACCATCACCACCAGTCCATCACCCTCAGCACCAGTCCATCACCCTCACTACCAGTCCATCACCATCACCACCAGTCCATCACCCTCACCAGTCCATCACCCTCACCACCAGACCACAACACAACAACATCACCAACAAGTGAAGTGTGGAAGGGAGTTCATCTGAGGGCCCGCAGATGGACTTCTGGAGACATGGAACAAAGGGAAGCAAACACACTCAACCACCACCAGTCCATCTCCCTCACCACCGGTCCATCACCCTCACCACTAGTCCATCACCATCACCACCAGTCCATCCCCCTCAATATCAGTCCATCACCATCACCACAAGTCCATCACCCTCACAACCAGTCCATCACCCTCACCACCAGTCAATAACCAGTAAGGGAAGTGTGGAAGGGAGTTCATCTGAGGGGACACAGATGGACTTCTGGAAGCATAGTCCTTCACCCTCCCTACCAGTCCATCACACTCACCACCAGTCCATCACCCACACCACCAGTCCATCACCCTCACCGCCAGTCCATCACCCTCACAGCCAGTCCATCACACTCACCACCAGTTCTTAACCCTCACCACCAGTCCACCCACACCACTAGTCCATCACCCTCACCACCAGCCCAACACCATCACCACCAGTCCATCACCCTAGCCACAAGTCCATCACACTCACCACCAGTCCATCACCCTCACCACCAGATCATCACCCTCACCACCAGTCCATCACTAGCAAATGAAGTGTGGAACTTCTGGAAACACAGTCCTTCACCCTCCCCACCAGTCCATCACCCTCACCACCAGTCCTCAGCAACAGTCCATCACCCTCACCACCAGACCATCACCCTCACCACCAGGGAAGGGAGTTCATCTGAGGGGACACAGATGGACTTCTGGAAACACAGTCCTTCACCCTCCCATCCAGTCCATTACCCTCCCCACCAGACCATCACCCTCACCACCAGTCCTTACCCTCACCACCAGTCCATCACCCTCACCACCAGACCATCACCCTCACCACCAGACCATCACCCTCACCACCAGTCCTTACCCTCACCACCAGTCCATCACCCTCACCACCAGTCCATCACCCTCACCACCAGACCATCACCCTCACTACCAGTCCATCACTAGCAAGGGAAGTGTGGAAGGGAGTTCATCTGAGGGGACACAGATGGATTTCTGGAAGCATAGTCCTTAACCCTCCATACCAGTCCATCACCCTCACCACCAGTCCTTACCCTCACCACCAGTCCATCACCCTCACCACCAGTCCTTACCCTCACCACCAGTCCATCACCCTCACCACCAGACCATCACCCTCACCACCAGTTCACCCACACCACTAGTCCATCACCCTCACCACAGACCATCACCCTCACCACCAGTCCATCACTCTCACCACCAGACCATCACCCTCACCACCAGACCATCACGCTCCCCACCAGACCATCACGCTCCCCACCAGACCATCACCCTCCCCACCAGTCCATCACCCTCACCACCAGTCCATCACCCTCACCACCAGTCCATCACCAACCAGGGAAGTGTGGAAGGGAGTTCATCTGAGGGCCCGCAGATGGACTTCTGGAGACATGATACTAGGGGTAGGAAAAACACACACACTCACACACACACACAAACATCACCACCAGTCGATCACCCTCATCACCAGACCATCACTCTCACTATCAGTCCATCACCCTCACCAATAGTCCATCACCCTCAGCAACAGTCCATCACCCTCAAAACCTGACCATCACCCTCAAAACCTGACCATCACCCTCAAAACCTGACCATCACCCTCACTACCAGTCCATCACTAGCAAGGGAAGTGAGGATGGGAGTTCATCTGAGGGGACACAGATGGACTTCTGGAAACAGTCCTACACCCTCTCTACTAGGACTTCTGGAAACACAGTCCTTTACCCTCCCCACCAGCCCATCACCCACACCACCAGTCCATCACCCTCACCACCAGACCACAACATAACAACATCACCAACAAGTGAAGTGTGGAAGGGAGTTCATCTGAGGGGACACAGATGGACTTCTGGAAACACAGTCCTTTACCCTCCCCACCAGTCCATCACCCACACCACCAGTCCATCACCCTCACCACCAGTCCATCACCCTCCCCACCAGTCCATCACCCTCACCACCAGTCCATCACCCTCACCACCAGTCCATCACCCTCACCACCAGTCCATCACCCTCACCACCAGTCCATCACCCTCACCACCAGTCCATCACCCTCACCACCAGTCAATCACCAGCAAGGGAAGTGTGGAAGGGAGTTCATCTGAGGGGACACAGATGGACTTCTGGAAGCATAGTCCTTACCCCTCACCAACAGTCCATCACACTCACCACCAGTCCATCACACTCACCACCAGTCCATCACCCACACCACCAGTCCATCACCCTCACCGCCAGTCCATCACCCTCACAGCCAGTCCATCACACTCACCACCAGTTCTTAACCCTCACCACCAGTCCACCCACACCACTAGTCCATCACCCTCACCACCAGCCCAACACCATCACCACCAGTCCATCACCCTCACCACCAGATCATCACCCTCACCACCAGTCCATCACTAGCAAAGGAAGTGTGGAACTTCTGGAAACACAGTCCTTCACCCTCACCACCCGTCCATCTCCCTCACCGTCAGTCCATCACCCTCACCATCAGACCATCACCCTCATCATCTGAGGGGACACAGATCACCTCACCGTCAGTCCATCACCCTCACCACCAGTCCTTACCCTCACCACCAGTCCATCACCCTCACCACCAGACCATCTGGAACTAGCAAAGGAAGTGTGGAACTTCTGGAAACACAGTCCTTCACCCTCACCACCCGTCCATCTCCCTCACCGTCAGTCCATCACCCTAAGCAACAGTCCATCACCCTCACCACCAGACCATCACCCTCACCACCAGGGAAGGGAGTTCATCTGAGGGGACACAGATGGACTTCTGGAAACACAGTCCTTCACCCTCCCTACCAGTCCATCACCCTCACCACCAGTCCTTACCCCTCACCAACAGTCCATCACCCTCACCACCAGTCCATCACCCTCACCACCAGTTTACCCACACCACTAGTCCATCACCCTCACCACAGACCATCACCCTCACCACCAGTCCATCACCCTCACCATTAGACCATCACCCTCCCCACCAGTCCATCACCCTCACCACCAGACCATCACCCTCACCACCAGACAATCACGCTCCCCACCAGACCATCACCCTCCCCACCAGTCCATCACCCTCACCACCAGTCCATCACCCTCACCACCAATCCATCACCAACCAGGGAAGTGTGGAAGGGAGTTCATCTGAGGGCCCGCAGATGGACTTCTGGAGACATGATACTAGGAGAAGGAAAACACACACACACACACACACACACACACACACACACACACACACACACACACACACACACACACACACACACACACACACACACACACACACAAACATCACCACCAGTCCATCACCCTCATCACCAGACCATCACTCTCACTATCAGTCCATCACTCTCACCAATAGTCCATCACCCTCAGCAACAGTCCATCACCCTCAAAACCTGACCATCACCCTCACTACCAGTCCATCACTAGCAAGGGAAGTGTGGAAGGGAGTTCATCTGAGGGGACACAGATGGACTTCTGGAAACATTCCTACACCCTCTCTACTAGTCCATCACCCTCACCACCAGTCCATCACCCTCACCACCAGTCCATCACCACCAGATCATCACCCTCCCCACCAGTCCATCACCCTCACCACCAGTCCATCACTCTCACCACCAGTCTATCACCCTCAACACGAGTCCATCACCCTCACCACCAGTCCATCACGCTCACCACCAGTCTATCACCCTCACCACCAGTCTATCACCCTCACCACCAGTGCATCACCCTCACCACCAGTCCATCAAGCTCACCAGCAGTCTATCACCATCACTACCAGTCCGACACCCTCACCACCAGTCCGCCACCCTCACCACCAGACCATCGCCCTCACCACCAGACCATAACCCTCACCACCAGTCCATCAACCTAACCGCCAGTGCATCACCCTCACCACCAGTCCTTCCCCCTCCCCACAAGTCCATCACCCTCCCCACCAGTCAATCTCCCTCACCACCAGACCATCAACCTCACAACCAGTCCTTCCCCCTCCCCACCAGTAATTCCCCCTCAGCACCAGTCCATCACCCTCAATAATAGTCCATCACCCTCACCACCGGCTCTTCCCCCCGATCACCAGCAATGGAAGTGGGGGAGTTCATCTGAGGGGACACAGATTGACTTCTGGAAACATAGTCCTCCATCCTCCCCACCAGTCCACCACCCTCACCACCAGTCCATCACCCTCACCACCAGTCCATCACCCTCACCACCAGTCCATCACCCTCACCACCAGTCCATCACCCTCACCACCAGTCCATCACCCTCACCACCAGTTCGTCACCCTCACCACAACACCATCCCCAGCAAAGGAAGTAAGGAAGGGAGTTCATCTGAAAGGACACAGATGGACTTCTGGAAACACAGCCCTTCACCCTCCCCACTAATCCACCACCCTCACCACCAGTCCATCACAATATCCACGATGTGGATATTGTGGTGTGGCGTCGTACTGGCCAGGTTGTGGCAACACACAGTCGTACTGGCCAGGTTGTGGCAACACACAGTCGTACTGGCCAGGTTGTGGCAACACACAGTCGTACTGGCCAGGTTGTGGCAACACACAGTCGTACTGGCCAGGTTGTGGCAACACACAGTCGTACTGGCCAGGTTGTGGCAACACACAGTCGTACTGGCCAGGTTGTGGCAGCCACCACCAAAATTCTTATTGTCAAGAGATCGAATCATCCAAGTTGACAGTTTTTATTTTCATCACCGAAAGTTTTTGTTTTGTATCTGTGACGGTGAAAGTTTTCTTATGTCATTAATGAAGAAGTGAGAGAAGTGTTTGTATGAGAACTGAGAGAGTTATTTAATAATTAATTCTTCTTAAACAAAGTGTTATATAAGAATATCTTCTTTATCTTAACCACAAGTCTCTCAAGTTAGTCACTTCTTCACATATTTACATCTTTTCTCACATTATTTCATCAAAATATTATAACCTTCATTACATATATAAACAAAAATTTTCTAAATTCTCTTACACAATTTATACAATATTAAATTAACTTAAACAATGGTGAGAGAGAGTGTAGATATGTCTGTGATAACGTGAACACATGTATGTATATATGTGTGTTGCTAGTAGTGTGTTTGTAGTGATGTATATGTACACATGTATGTATATGTGTGTGTTGGTAGTAGTGTGTTTGTAGTGATGTGTATGTGTACACATGTATATATGTGTGTTGCTAGTAGTGTGTTTGTAGTGATGTATATGTGTACACATGTATGTATATTTGTGATTAGTATAGTGTGTTTGTAGTGTGTGTACACATGTATGTGTGTGTAGTAGTGTGTAGTGATGTATATGTGTACACATGTGTGTTGGTAGTAGTGTGTTTGTAGTGATGTATATGTGTACACATGTATGTATATGTGTGTGTTGGTAGTAGTATATGTGTTTATGTAGTGATGTGTATATGTGTACACATGTATGTATATATGTGTGTTGGTAGTAGTGTGTTTGTAGTGATGTGTATGTGTACACATGTATGTATATATGTGTGTTGGTAGTAGTGTGTTTGTAGTGATGTATATGTGTACACATGTATGTATATATGTGTGTTGGTAGTAGTGTGTTTGTAGTGATGTATATGTGTACACATGTATGTATATATGTGTGTTTGTAGTGATGTATATGTGTACACATGTATGTATATATGTGTGTTTGTAGTGATGTATATGTGTACACATGTATGTATATATGTGTGTTTGTAGTGATGTATATGTGTACACATGTATGTATATATGTGTGTTTATAGTAGTGTGTTTGTAGTGATGTATGTGTGTAGATGAAAGAGAAAAGTAAACATCAAAAAAACTTGTATGATCTACATAATAATTCCCAGTAAAGAAGAGCACAGTTCCGTAGTGTCAGCCACTCTGCTGTCAGTCTGGCTGATACTGCTATCAGACTGGCTGACTCTGCTGTCAGCCTGGCTGACTCTGCTGTCAGCCTGGCTGACTCTGCTGTCAGCCTGGAGACTGCTGACAATACCAGGTAAAGTTTATGTCAGAATTATGATTACTGAAGTGATGATAAAGATAATATTGATAACATAGAAGAGTGACAGTTCAGAAAGTGAAGGTAATCTGTGGATCATGTGTAAACACTGAAATACTGAACTTAACAACACTTATATAAAGCAAAGTTGCACTTGGCTGTATTTATACTTGTGGAAAAGATATATGAGAGATGTTAGTAGAGTAGAGTTTTGATAACTAAAGTGATGAATTAAGTTACAATATGCAAGAAAGATGGTAAATATTTACCCCAAAAAATGAGTCTTAGATAATGTTGTGTGATGTCGCCTGTGGTGTTAAAGACGTGTGATGTCACTGTACTTTGGTCAAAAGACAATATATATATATATATATATATATATATATATATATATATATATATATATATATATATATATATATATATATATATATATATATATATATATATATATATATATATATATATATATATATATATATATATATATATATATATATATATATATATGTACACACACAAGGCAAGCCATCATGTAGACCAGAACTTTATTAATATACTGTGTAAAAACTCTGTACACACATTTTACATGTGCGTACATGTATGTATATATACAAACATTTGCGACCTTCAAATTCATTTATGAAACACGAAAAACAGAAGTTTTTTTAAATTTGTTTCAGTTTTCATGGAGGAGATTTAGAGATTCTCACTTGACACTTACACATACACAATAACATGTACACCCGACATTCATACACGTTATAAACATTCATACATATTAACATGTACACATGACAATCAACACACATGTACACATGACAATCATCAACACACATGTACACATGACAATCAACACACATGTACACATGACAATCAACACACATGTACACATGACAATCAACACACAACATGTACACATGACAATCAACATACAACATGTACACATGACAATCATCAACACACAACATGTACACATGACAATCAACATACAACATGTACACATGACAATCAACACACATGTACACATGGCACACATACACAGCTCGTGTATTTAATGTGTACATAATAACATGTACACATGACACACAGTTATCATGGAGGTGGTCAAATTAACCAACATTTCGATATTCATCTGCAATAATAAAACACAAATACTTTTAAACAGCTAAATAAGTAAAAAACTTGTTCTTCGTATATTTTCATAGTGTAACATAAAAGGATTTCCAAAATTTACGTTAATTAGCCTCTCGGAGGTGGCGGAACTGTGAGGCAGCTTGGTGGCGTCTAGCTGACCTACGGTCCAGGCTGTCTTGGTGGGTGTAATTACTGGACGCAGTTTTCTGTGTGTGTCACCTCCAGTAATTCCACCCACCTGGACAGTCTCTACCGTAGACCAGCTAGACAAGACCAAGTTTCCATGCAGCGAGGTCACTGAAGGTGGCAACCGCTGACTCTGGGGAAGTGGGGAAGGGAGTCCACCTGAGGTGACACTAGTGGACTCCTGGAGACACTGATCCGGGGAAGGCACCGCTGACTCTGGGGAAGTGGGGAAGGGAGTCCACTCAGGTGACACAAGTGGACTCCTGGAGACACTGATCCGGGGAAGGCACTGCTGACTCTGGGGAAGTGGGGAAGGGAGTCCACTCAGGTGACACAAGTGGACTCCTGGAGACACTGATCCAGGGAAGGCACCGCCGACCTTAGGCAAGTGGGTAAGGGAAGACATCTGGGAGCGAGCGGATGGATTCCTGGATACATGAACTTGAGGAAGGTTGTTGTTGAGGCTGATCTTAGGTAAGTGGGGAAGGGGAGACATCCGGGAGCGAGCGGATGGATTCCTGGATACATGAACCTGACCTTGGCTAAGTGGGGAAGGTAAGGGCGGTAGACGGAAGGATTCCTGGATACATGGGTATCCGAATACATGGAGGCCGGCGGTAGACGGAAGGATTCCTGGATACATGATCCTGGGTAAGGCATGAATACATGCAGTTGAGGCTGACCTTGGGTAAGTGGGGAAGGGAAGATATCCGGCGGTAGACGGAAGGATTCCTGGATACATGATCCTGGGTAAGGCATGAATACATGCAGTTGAGGCTGACCTTGGGTAAGTGGGGAAGGGAAGATATCCGGCGGTAGACGGAAGGATTCCTGGATACTTGATCCTGGGTACGGCAAGAATACCGCCGACTTTGGGGAAGTGGGGAAGGGAGTCCATCTGAGGTGACATAAGTGGACTCCTGGAGACACTGATCCGTGGAAGGAACCGCCGACCTTAGGCAAGTGGGTAAGGGAAGACATCTGGGAGCGAGCGGATGGATTCCTGGATACATGAACTTGAGGAAGGTTGTTGTTGAGGCTGATCTTAGGTAAGTGGGGAAGGGGAGACATCCGGGAGCGAGCGGATGGATTCCTGGATACATGAACCTGGGTAAGGCATGAATACATGCGGTTGAGGCTGACCTTGGGTAAGTGGGGAAGGGAAGATATCCGGCGGTAGACGGATGAATTCCTGGATACATGAACCTGGGTAAGGCATGAATACATGCAGTTGAGGCTGACCTTGGGTAAGTGGGGAAGGGGAGACATCCGGGAGCGAACGGATGGATTCCTGGATACATGAACCTGGGGACAGCAAGAATACAGGTTGGTGAGGCTGACCTTAGGTAAGTGAGGAAGGGAAAACATCCGGAGGAGGACGGATGGATTCCTGGATACATGAACCTGGGGACGGCTGAGGCTGGAAGGCAGAGAGAGAGAGGCATGGCTGACCTTAGGGAAGTGAGGAAGGGGAGACATCCGGGGGCCCACGGATGGATTCCTGGACACATGAACCTGGGGAAGGCGAGGGGGGGGGCGGACCTTAAAGACGAACCACTGGCCTCCACGTGGCAAGGTCTGGTAACTCAGAGATAACTCTGAGGCTGACAGTGGTCGCAAATATATTGTATATAATTTTAATTATAATATATTATAATTTATATTATAATTTATATTATAATTTATTATTATTATTTGTTATTTTAAATTCATGACTTGGTAATTTGGATTCAAAAGCGTCAACCAGCCTCCCTGACAGTAGCATCGAAGGTGTTATTCTGACTTCAGCCTCCCTGACAGTAGCATCGAAGGTGTTATTCTGACTTCAGCCTCCCTGACAGTAGCATCGAAGGTGTTATTCTGACTTCAGCCTCCCTGACAGTAGCATCGAAGGTGTTATTCTGACTTCAGCCTCCCTGACAGTAGCATCGAAGGTGTTATTCTGACTTCAGCCTCCCTGACAGTAGCATCGAAGGTGTTATTCTGACTTCAGCCTCCCTGACAGTAGCATCGAAGGTGTTATTCTGACTTCAGCCTCCCTGACAGTAGCATCGAAGGTGTTATTCTGACTTCAGCCTCCCTGACAGTAGCATCGAAGGTGTTATTCTGACTTCAGCCTCCCTGACAGTAGCATCGAAGGTGTTATTCTGACTTCAGCCTCCGTGATATTCATCATACCTCTTTTTAAACCTATGTATGTTTCCTGCCTCCTCTACTTCACTTTCCAGATTATTCCACTTCCTTACAACTCTATAACCAAAGATATACTTCTTACCATCCCTGTGATTCACCTGAATCTTCAACTTTCAACTGTGACCACTTGTTGCTGTGTCCCATCTCTGGAACATCCTATCTCTGTCCACCTTCTCGATTCCTCTCAGTATTTTGTGTTGTTGTCATATCCTCCCTTATCTCTCCTGTTCTCCAGTGTCGTCAGGTCGATTTCCTTTAACCACTCCTCGTATAACAGACCACTCACTTCAGGGATTAGTCTTGTTGCAAACCTTTGCCCTTTAATTTTTTGAAGTGTTTGACCAGATGTGGGTTTCATACTAGTGCTGCATGCACCAATATGGGCCTGACGTACGCAATGTACAGAATTAATATTGGTAGAATTACCGACAATATGTTAAGTAAAATGACACAAATACAGCTAATGTGACATTTTATTGGGCAGCGTTTCGCTCTCCAGGAGCTTTGTCAAGCTGTTACAAACAATACATGGACACAGTGGGTATATATAGGCTCAGAGTGAGGTGTAGTACAAGTAGATACATGTACAAGTAGATACAGATACATGTGGAAAATTCAGCTGGTACATGAGAAAGAAAGGTTACAAAAGCAATGGATGTGTAGCATAAAAAATAGGTTGGGAAAATGTATATGAATGGGTTTGGGAAGGTATGTTTCAGTGTCCCTTCTCTGTTACATAAGAACATAAGAAAGGAGGAACACTGCAGTAGGCCTGTTGGCCCAGACTGGGCATGTCCTTTTATGTAGTATGAATTATGTGATGGCAGGTTTACTGTTTTCAGGAGGATTCTCGCTAAGACTTCAGAGATGATGAAGCTGCCTTTGTTTTGTTTGTGTTAGTAACAACGATTAATGCTGATTCAAGGCATTTACTTTTCTGCGCAAATGCCATTACTATTACAGTTATTATTGTTTCGTCAGTATTGCTTTAGTTTCGACAATTATTTTTTCTAGATTTCAGTCACACAGCTTCTCCTACCTGCTTATTTTTACCTCTACTTCCGCTGCACTTGTGCTGCTTTCTTTTTCTATCACTGCTTCTATCACAAGTATTTTTAATTTCACTACTACTTCTACCAAAACTACTATCACTGCTACTTCTCCTATTACTACTACTACTACTAGTACCTCTACTACCACTATTACTATTACTACTAGTACCTTTACTACCACTATTACTATTACTACTAGTACTACTACCACAACTATTACTACTGCTACTATTTCTTACAATTCTACTACTACTTCAAATTCTATTCCGTCCTTACTTCTTCCTCCTCCCTTTCTGTCGTCTGTCTTTCTCTGCTGTTTCCTGTTAAACTCTGTCTGGTTCTGATTTTTCTCTACTATTTCGCCATTACAACTACAATTACAACTACTATTACTACTACCACTGCTCCTGCTTTACCTCTGCTTCTATCTTACGCCTTCAACGAACACTACTACAACTACTACTACTACTACGTCTGTTTTCAGTATTATTAACTCTCCCTGCTTCCCTAGGCCTCTCTTGTGTAAATTCCGGTCTTCTTTTCTCATTACTTTCTAAGTGCGAGTTAATTGTGTACTCAATGTTATATTTACATGCTCTTCAAGCAAATAAATATTTAACATGAACAAAAGGTGAATTTGTATAGGTAACTACAAATGAATGTGCAACGTGAACTGTACGTGAAAATGTAAATTTAACATGTAAATTTGTAAAGTGAATGTGTTTGATGAATTGAAGGTAAATGTGTCAGGCTTACTGCAGGTAAATGTGAAAGGTGAAGGATACGATACCATACAGGATGATGTAAAATGTGGAAAATGATAAACAGGCTAAGAAGCAAGGTTCAAAATGAAAAAAAAAATAAATTAAACTGTGAGTCACTTATAATGCCTAAAATGAAAAAAAAAAGGATTAATGGAAGAATATGTACACGATAAAAACCATACCACGGGCGGAGTAGCAAGCAAGCAAGTGCAGGTAAGATCCCAATGGGATGAGCGGGGAAGACGGGACAGACGAAGAATAGCGCTGGAGAGGAGTGTTCTTAGTCGTAGAAATAGAGCCAGGGCTTGACCCAGCAGCTAAGGCGATCGTGGGACAGACTTGGAGAAAAAACGGGAAGAGAGCAAGCTGTGTATGGAACTGAACTTCTCCAGGCTGAGGGACTGACAACCTCAAATTCTACGACTTCAAGGGCGATGGACCGACCACACCGCCCCCACATCTCCACTGCTCCTGCCCACCTTCTGTACTGAAGAAGCCTACTGTGTAGGCGAAACGCCCCGGAACAAAGTCGCCCATCTGTTGCCTATATGTCTCACCCACCAGTCTCGTGGTAGGTGAGGTCTTTGAGTCTCGAGAGCTGGAAGTTTCCAGGTCGCAGGAGAGGGCAGCAGACATGTGGGAGGTTATTTTAGTAGTTGAGGAGGCAGGTTTGCAGTGGAGCCATTTGCAAACTTCTTGAAGCTGCTCCTGGAGAGGTGGTATAGCGTTGTCTTGTTGGAAAAAGTGAAACGAAGAGGCTTGATGAACTCAAGAACTTGCGTGAGTGTGAAGTGAAGAGGTGATTCGCAGGCATACTTGACTGTTCCATCACCGAGGCCTTTGTATAGTTCAGAGCAGGTCATGGTGTCAGCGTTCGAGGGAGAGGTGTAGAAAGTAAGGTTTTCCCAAGAGGGTGTGCTGGAGTCGTCGCTATCTGCTTCGTCGGGGGATTCGTCAGGAAATTCTTGTTCAATTGTTTCTACAGTGATTGTGTCAAGAGGAGGCTGGGAGTCTAGAGTATTTGCGGTCTGGCTGGTTGTTGGTGGTTGTTGAGAGGTGGCAGTGGTCACTGGGCGTGGTTCAGGAGTGTTTTTTGGGGCAGAGTTAGGATTTGGGCCTGAAGTTGATGTGAAGTTAGCGATGTTTGGGATAATCTTGAGGAAGTCCTGTGATGTTGGCGAGTCAGGAAAGTTGAATGACGGCATGTTGTTAAGACGGAATAGTTCGTTAATTGTAGTGTTGAATGTGCCTGGGTTTGCTGCATTTGCAAGGTGTGCATACATCATGCAGTACAACACCTTAGAGGGAGCAGCGTCAGGGAGTGCAGAAAGGGAATTGCTGGATAGAGATGACTGCTGTGTGGCTTGTAGAATTCTGGTGGTGTCCGACTGGAGTTTTGAAATGGCGGTATATGTCGGCGATTTGGGACTATTCTTCTTGGTTTCTTCTTTAATTTTTTTCGACATTACTTCTTTTCGTAGTGGGCATTTAGCTGCAAGGGTATGATGAGTACCCTTGCAGTTAAGACATGTTGGAGTGGCATTGGTGGTGGTGCAGGCTTTGAAGTTATGACCTTCTTTTCCACAGGTAGAACAGAACTTTTTGTCTTTAATGGGACAGTCCTTTGTTGAATGTTGATAAGAGTAACAGTTCCAACAGGGAGAGACATGGGCAAAACGTTCAGGTTCAATGTGGCGTGGATGTATGTGGTAATATGAGATAGCTAGTCCATTAGCGAGTGCTTGGGTAGCCATATCTATGTTTGAAAAGGTGATTTTGATCATAGATGAGGCATTGGGAATTCGTGTGATGGTGTCTACAGAGGCCCAGGTGTTTTGGTCTTCGATAGAGGTCTTCAGTTCATCCGTTGGAATAGATGTGATTATCTTATCCAATTGTTTAACAAAAACTGAACGTTTCGCCAGCAAGGAGGGAGACGGTGATATGATGAATTGTCGGTCCCGTAATGTGTTCATTGCAGTGTCGTCCATAAGTTTAGCTGCTTCATTGTCGTCGGTGCAGACGACAATAAAGGAATCCTTGAGTGAGTGGATCGCTGTGAATTTGAGATGTAGGCAGGTCCTCATAGCGGCAGCAAGTAATAGTTTAGTGGAATCATTTATAACACCACTGGCTGGTTTGATTTTAACACGATGTGCGAACATTGTCGAACAGGTAGAGGTTACCCTCCCCAACGGGAATCGTAGGGAGACTGGAATTTTCTTAATTCTCTTGCAGTATACAGTATTGTTTAATTTAAACAATGGTGACGGAGAGTGCAGATGTGTCTACGAGAACGTGTACACATGTATGTATATATGTGTGTTGGTAGTAGAGTGTTTGTAGTGATGTATATGTGTACACATGTATGTATATATGTGTGTTGGTAGTAGTGTGTTTGTAGTGATGTATATGTGTACACATGTATGTATATATGTGTGTTGGTAGTAGTGTGTTTGTAGTGATGTATATGTGTACACATGTATGTATATATGTGTGTTGGTAGTAGTGTGTTTGTAGTGATGTATATGTGTACACATGTATGTATATATGTGTGTTGGTAGTAGTGTGTTTGTAGTGATGTATATGTGTACACATGTATGTATATATGTGTGTTGATAGTAGTGTGTTTGTAGTGATGTATATGTGTACACATGTATGTATATATGTGTGTTGATAGTAGTGTGTTTGTAGTGATGTATATGTGTACACATGTATGTATATATGTGTGTTGATAGTAGTGTGTTTGTAGTGATGTATATGTGTACACATGTATGTATATATGTGTGTTGATAGTAGTGTGTTTGTAGTGATGTATATGTGTAGATGAAAGTGAAAAGTAAGCATCAGAAAATCTTGTATGATCTACATCACAATAAACATGAGCACAGTTCTGTAGTATAGCTGTCAGCTTGGCGGACTCTGCTGTCAGCCTTGCTGACTCTGCTGTCAACCTGACTGACTCTGCTGTCAGCCTTGCTGACTCTGCTGTCAACCTGACTGACTCTGCTGTCAGCCTTGCTGACTCTGCTGTCAACCTGACTGACTCTGTTGTCAGCCTGGCTGACTTTGGTGTCAGCTTGGCTGCCTCTGCTGTCAGCCTGGAGACTGCTGACAATACCAGGTAAAGTTTATGTCAGAATTATGATTACTGAAGTGATGATAAAGATAATATTGATAACATAGAAGAGTGACAGTTCAGAAAGTGAAGGTAATCTGTGGATCATGTGTAAACACTGAAATACTGAACTTAACAACACTTATATAAAGCAAAGTTGCACTTGGGTGTATTTATACTTGTGGAAAAGATATATGAGCGATGTTAGTAGAGTTACAAATGTACTTAATCTTAGGTAATGTTATGGTAGCTATAGTATTGAATTAAGTTATAATATGAAAGAAAGGCGGTAAAGATTTGTCCTAAAATGTGGGTCTTAGATATTGTTGCTTGATGTCACTTGTGATCTTAGAGACGTGTGATGTCACTGTACTTTGGTCAGAAGACAATATATAAAAAGCAAGCCATCATGTAGACCAGATGTTAGTGTAAACACAACTTTATTAACATATTATGTTAAAACTCTGTACACACACACACACACACACTCACACACACACACACACACACACACACACACACACACAGGAAGGGCACTGCAATGGATCAGAGAATACCTGACAGGGAGGCAACAACGAGTCATGGTACGTAATGATGT
>NW_027199255.1:0-34083 GCF_038502225.1 Cherax quadricarinatus | reverse complement strand
TTATTCTTGCATTCCCAATTAATGCTAAAGGTGATGGATTTGAGATCACTTGTGCCAAGCTCTTCAGTGATCTCCAGATTATTCACGAGTGTTTCCTTATTTGACAAGACTAGGTCTAGCACATTATTACCCCTGGTAGGCTCAGATACACTCTGTTTCAGAAAACAGTCCTGAACTGTTTCCATGAAGTCACTGGACTCTAGATTGCCTGTCAAAGAATTCCAGTCAATTTGGCTAAAGTTAAAGTCCCCTACTATAACTATGTTACTGTGTCCAGAAGCCCTAACAATTTCGTCCCAAAGAAGTCTCCCTCTATCGTGATCCAAGCCTGGAGGTCGGTATATTACACCTAGAATTAGTTTTTCTTGACCCTCCACGAGCTCTACCCAAACAGACTCTGTTACTGCTCCATCTATTTTTATACCTGTTTTTATGCAACAATTAATATTTTCTCGAACATACAATGCAACTCCTCCCCCCTTCCCATTACATCTATCCACATTGAACAACTTAAATCCCTGAATATTACACTCAGCAGTCATATCCCAACTCTTTAAATCATGCCACGTTTCAGTTAATGCAATGATATCAAAGTTCCCAGCACATGCTACCAAACGTAGTTCATTAATTTTATTTCTTGCACTTCGACTGTTAGCATAAAATACCATCATATGTTTTTTCTTCTGCACATTTTTCCTATTCATCTTTGTTTTTACACAATTTCTGAAATTATCATTACCCAGAGTTACTCCATGACAGTTACTATTAAGATTCTTAATATCAGAGCATAAGTCAATATATCCATACTTATTAATCATTTCTAAACCCATACCTCTAACTAATCCTAGTTTAAAGTCCTAACAACCCCCTCAACTGAGTTAGCAAGAAAACCCACACCTGCCCTGGATAAGTGAACCCCTAACCAGATGTTGCACAAGTGTCTTAACTTTCATCTTGTCGGTATTATATACCTGTCTTGCACAACGAAATACAACTCGCTGACTTCGAAGCCGAATCTTACAGGAAGATATAAACCCGGTAGAAGATTTCTTGAGCGTCATCGTTGCAGAGGTAAGCTGTAACTGGAGATCTCTTAGCCAGCTGGACAAGAGGCTACCGACATCACAAGACACCTGAGCCTTCCCAGTCACCATCATCCATTATTTATTTTTATTGTAATAATGTTGGCAAAATACCGACAGAACCTTACACAGAGGACTTTTTACCTCAGTCATTCCCCAATGCGGAAGTAGCAGATCAGGTCAGAAAATAGCCACAGCAACAGCCCGACAATACTCAACGGAAGTATACCATTATTATTTCGTTATATTTGGAGAATAATGAAGCTAATAGAACTAAATAGTTTCCACAAAAGTTTATTTTAAAAATGATTAATTTCTATACATTTTGCATGAAGGTCAAACTGCGGCATAGAGTAGGACTTCAACAGTGGTCTGCTTAGTGTGACAGGCTACCCTTAAAGGTGTAGTTCCCTCAAGGAGCCAACGAGGGCCTGAACGGCGAGGTTAACTTCTCCATGAGAAGCATCTGTAGCATCTGGAGAGGAGTCTTCAAGCGCCTTCTTGCGAGACCTGCAGGTGGCGGGAGCAGACGAGCTACGGATTCTTAGAGGCTTAATAATTTTGCTTTTGATAAAGAGACGAAAACGATACAGAATTAATCTGTTCTTCAGCTTCTCCGTCAGCACTTCGTGGTGAAGACGAAGTCGAAGGCTCCTCAGCAAGATGTATCGAAGAAGGCAGGTCTCTGGATGCTTCATGCAGAGAAGCTTCTTGTTGGACAGCTTAAGTATTCTGGCTCGCTGACTTCGAAGCCGAATCTTACAGGAAGATAAGAACCCGGTAGAAGATTTCTTGAGCGTCATCGTTGCAGAGGTAAGCTGTAACTGGAGATAATATATGTCGCCACTCTTTTATATATCAGTACACCCAGGTCAGATCAGGAAGAGGTGAAGAGTAATGGAGGTGGTATAAACCTTGGTAATAAATACCGACAAGTTGGTTTAGAAAGACACGTAAGCAAACACTATAACATATTTATTAGAAAACGTTTGAGAAGTGATCAAGGTCCCAGAACCGAAACGTTTTCTAATAAATATGTTATAGTGTTTGCTTACGTGTCTTTTTAAACCAGTAATGGAGGTAAAAGGTCACGTGCAACTACCTAATTCCTTAGGTTGGTGAAGAATAGATTGGACAGATATTCAGTGAGGACCTGAAAATAAATGGTATAAAATACCGACACAATGGAAACATAAACACATATGCAGTTTAATGTGATCCTTTATTGACAACGTTTCGCCCATACAGTGGGCTTTTTTTCAAATCCAGCCCCTCCCACTCATATATTTGTCCAGTCTCTTGGGTAGCTTTAAGAAGAGACTGGACAAATATATGAGTGGGAGGGGCTGGGTTTGATTGGTGTCATTGGGTACGGGAGTTATTTCTTGGGTAGCTTTGGGTATAGGTCGTTTTGATAAGGACCTGCCTCGCATGGGCCAATAGGCCTTCTGCAGTGTTCCTCCATTCTTATGTTCCTATGAAACGTTGTCAATAAAGGATCACATTGGTTTAGAAAGACACGTAAGCAAACACTATGACATATTTATTAGAAAACGTGAACATTAAAATGGTATGAAATACCGACAGATTGTTAGGTAAGACACATATGCAACAGTTAGGTATCTTTATTTCGAAACGTTTCGCCTACACAGTAGGCTTCTTCAGTCGAGTACAGAAAGGTTGATAGAAGCAGAAGATACTTGAAGACGATGTAATCAGTCCATCACCCTTAAAGTTTTGAGGTGGTCAGTCCCTCAGTCTGGAGAAGAGCATTGTTTCGTTGTCTGACAACGGAACAATGCTCTTCTCCAGACTGAGGGACTGACCACCTCAAAACTTTAAGGGTGATGGACTGATTACATCGTCTTCAAGTATCTTCTGCTTCTATCAACCTTTCTGTACTCGACTGAAGAAGCCTACTGTGTAGGCGAAACGTTTCGAAATAAAGATACCTAACTGTTGCATATGTGTCTTACCTAACATTAGAAAACGTTTCGGTCCTGGGACCGGGAGTTATTTCTTGGGTAGCTTTAGGTGAAGTAGAGCTTGGTCATACAGAATGTGAAAGGGACTTGGGAGTCATGGTAAGCAGAAATCTAAAGCCAAGACAGCAGTGCCTCAGTGTGCGCAACAAGGCCAACAGATTACTTGGATTTATCTCAAGAAGTATAAGTAACAGAAGTCCAAAAGTTATTTTACAGCTCTATACATCACTAGTGAGGCCTCATTTAGATTATGCTGCTCAGTTTTGGTCCCCTTACTACAGGATGGACATAGACTCATTAGAGAACATACAGAGAAGAATGACTAAAATGATTTACTGAGTAAGGAACCTCCCGTATGAAGATAGACTTAAAGCCTTAAATCTCCACTCTCTGGAGAGGCGTAGAATGAGGGGAGATATCATTGAAGTGTATAAGTGGATGACGGGCATAAACAAGGGAGACATTAATAAAGTACTGAGGGTGTCGAACCAGGTAAGAACCAGGAATAATGGATTTAAGTTGGATAAATTTAGATTTAGAAAGGACATAGGTAAGTACTGGTTTTCTAACAGAGTTGTAGATGCGTGGAACAGTCTTCCCAGTGGGGTGATAGAGGCTAGGACCTTGGGTAGCTTTAAGAAGAGACTGGACAAATATATGAGTGGGAGGGGCTGGGTTTGATTGGTGTCAAGGGGTACGGGAGTTATTTCTTGAGTAGCTTTAGGTAGATGTCGTTTTGATAAGGACCTGCCTCGTATGGGCCAGTAGGCCTTCTGCAGTGTTCCTACATTCTTATGTTCTTATGTTCCTAAAAACATAAGAAAGGAGGAACGCTGCAGCAGGCCTGTTGGCGCATACTAGTCAGGTCCTTCACAATCCATCCCACTAACAAAATATTAGATAATTCTATTTATTTATGTGCAAGTCCCACTCAAATCCAACCCCTCTCACTCATAGAGCGCATCGACTCCAGGCTGAGGGACTGATTGCCTCAAACTCCTCCTCTCCTTACACCTTCTGCTTTGTATTGGATTGATGAAGCTAGGTGTGTTTGTTAGGTTAGACACATGCAACAGTTAGACATCTTTATTCCGAAACGTTTCGCCTACACAGTAGGCTAGGACCTTGGGTAGCTTTAAGAAGAGACTGGACAAATATATGAGTGGGAGGGGCTGGGTTTGATTGGTGTTGGGGGGTGCGGGAGTTGTTTCTTGAGTAGCTTTAGGTAGATGTCGTTTTGATAAGGACCTGCCTCGTATGGGCCAGTAGGCCTTCTGCAGTGTTCCTACATTCTTATGTTCTTATGTTCTTATGTTCAGTCGAATACAGAAAGTAGGCAGGAACAGTAGAGATGTGAAGACGATGTAATCATCAACTACCCTATTTCCAAGTATTGGTTTGGAAATAGGGCAGTTGATGAGTGGAACAGTCTACCTAGTTGGGTTATTGAGGCTAGGACTTTGGGTAGTTTCAAATTTAAGATGGATAACTACATGAGTGGGACTTGCACATCAGAGCTTATTTCTTGGGTGGCATTGAAAATTGGGTTGGTCAAAAGTTTGTTAGTGGGATGAATTGTAAAGGACCTGCATAGTATGGGCCAACAGGCCTGCTGCAGTGTTCCTCCTTTCTTATGTTCTTATGTGTGTTTGTGACCTGTGGGCGAAACGTTGTCAATAAAGGATCACATTATACTGCACGTGTGTTTATTTTTTCGTGTCGTTATTTTGTGCCATTTATTTTCACCGTTCTTACCTCATTCGATATTAATATCACCTTTAAGGAAACGGTATAGTGTTACCGACAAGATGTGGAAAAAGATACTTATGTACAGTTCAGGACATTTATGTCGAACCAGGTAAGAACCAGGAATAATGGATTTAAGTTGGATAAATTTAGATTTAGAAAGGACATAGGTAAGTACTGGTTTTCTAACAGAGTTGTAGATGCGTGGAACAGTCTTCCCAGTGGGGTGATAGAGGCTAGGACCTTGGGTAGCTTTAAGAAGAGACTGGACAAATATATGAGTGGGAGGGGCTGGGTTTGATTGGTGTCAAGGGGTACGGGAGTTATTTCTTGAGTAGCTTTAGGTAGATGTCGTTTTGATAAGGACCTGCCTCGTATGGGCCAGTAGGCCTTCTGCAGTGTTCCTACATTCTTATGTTCTTATGTTCCTAAAAACATAAGAAAGGAGGAACGCTGCAGCAGGCCTGTTGGCGCATACTAGTCAGGTCCTTCACAATCCATCCCACTAACAAAATATTAGATAATTCTATTTATTTATGTGCAAGTCCCACTCAAATCCAACCCCTCTCACTCATAGAGCGCATCGACTCCAGGCTGAGGGACTGATTGCCTCAAACTCCTCCTCTCCTTACACCTTCTGCTTTGTATTGGATTGATGAAGCTAGGTGTGTTTGTTAGGTTAGACACATGCAACAGTTAGACATCTTTATTCCGAAACGTTTCGCCTACACAGTAGGCTAGGACCTTGGGTAGCTTTAAGAAGAGACTGGACAAATATATGAGTGGGAGGGGCTGGGTTTGATTGGTGTTGGGGGGTGCGGGAGTTGTTTCTTGAGTAGCTTTAGGTAGATGTCGTTTTGATAAGGACCTGCCTCGTATGGGCCAGTAGGCCTTCTGCAGTGTTCCTACATTCTTATGTTCTTATGTTCTTATGTTCAGTCGAATACAGAAAGTAGGCAGGAACAGTAGAGATGTGAAGACGATGTAATCATCAACTACCCTATTTCCAAGTATTGGTTTGGAAATAGGGCAGTTGATGAGTGGAACAGTCTACCTAGTTGGGTTATTGAGGCTAGGACTTTGGGTAGTTTCAAATTTAAGATGGATAAATACATGAGTGGGACTTGCACATCAGAGCTTATTTCTTGGGTGGCATTGAAAATTGGGTTGGTCAAAAGTTTGTTAGTGGGATGAATTGTAAAGGACCTGCATAGTATGGGCCAACAGGCCTGCTGCAGTGTTCCTCCTTTCTTATGTTCTTATGTGTGTTTGTGACCTGTGGGCGAAACGTTGTCAATAAAGGATCACATTATACTGCTCGTGTGTTTATTTTTTCGTGTCGTTATTTTGTGCCATTTATTTTCACCGTTCTTACCTCATTCGATATTAATATCACCTTTAAGGAAACGGTATAGTGTTACCGACAAGATGTGGAAAAAGATACTTATGTACAGTTCAGGACATTTATGTCGAACCAGGTAAGAACCAGGAATAATGGATTTAAGTTGGATAAATTTAGATTTAGAAAGGACATAGGTAAGTACTGGTTTTCTAACAGAGTTGTAGATGCGTGGAACAGTCTTCCCAGTGGGGTGATAGAGGCTAGAACCTTGGGTAGCTTTAAGAAGAGACTGGACAAATATATGAGTGGGAGGGGCTGGGTTTGATTGGTGTTGGGGGGTACGGGAGTTATTTCTTGAGTAGCTTTAGGTAGAGATCGTTTTGATAAGGACCTGCCTCGTATGGGCCAGTAGGCCTTCTGCAGTGTTCCTACTTTCTTATGTTCTTATGTTCTTATTTCAGAAAACGTTTCGCCACGAGTTGCTTCTAGAGTCCTAATGAAGAAGTCACTCGTCCACTTATACACATCAATGATGTCTCTTCTCATTCTACGTCTCTCCAGAGACTGTAGGTCTCCTATATTGGTAAGACAGATATGCTGGATTTGATTAGTACCTGAGGTGGTGTAAACTTTGATCACTTGATTACTTCTAACACATAGCGGTTAAAAAGACAGTACCTGAGGTACTGAAGCAAATTCTTGTGTAGCTCTGGGAGAAGACTGGACAAACAGGTTGATGGGAATGACTGGGTTTGAGAAGGACATGTTCAACATTAACGTGCACCTCACATCTGGTGCATATAAAGGCCGATGCGTCTCATGGCAGTCACTCATTGACCTTCTTAAGTTCTGCCAGCAGTGATCATGATACCTACGTCGCAGCTATTTGAGAGAAGCATGGTATTGAACATTACCATCAAGAAGCTCACCCAGTGTCATAACATGAAGCGCAAATTCTGTCTACACAAGTTCATCTGTTTACGCAATGTTCTTCGCTGCTTGAGGCAAGAGGCAGCGTTCGAGAGGCAGAATATGCAGGAAAATATGCGCTTTCACGCTTTAGATTCTACTCTCCAGAAGTCGCACAGCAGACGATCTTTTGCTACGAAAAGGCCAGCTAGCGAACCTCCTTCTATGATCCAGCGTACTAGCGAACCTTCTTATATGGTCCAGCGTACTAGCGAACCTTTTTATATGGTCCAACAAACTAGCGAGTCTCCTTATATGATCCAGCGAACTAGCGAACCTCCTTATATGCTCCAGCGAACTAGCGAGACTCCTTATATGCTCCAGAGAACTAGCGAACCTCATTTCAAGAAACAACGATCATGTGACTTTTTCTGGAAACAACGAAGTGATCAACCTTCCTGGAAACAAGAAAATTGTAAGCCTCATTCCAACAAACCACGAAATTGTCAACCTCATTCCAAGAAACCACGAAATTATGAACCTCGTTCCAGAAAATCACGAAATTATGAACCTCGTTCCAGAAAATCACGAAATTGTGAACCTCGTTCCAGGAAATCACGAAATTGTGAACCTCGTTCCAGGAAATCACGAAGTTGTGAACCTCATTCCAAGAAATCACGAAGTTGTGAACCTCATTCCAAGAAATCACGAAACTGTGAACCTCATTCCAACAAACCACGAGATTGGGAACCTCATTTCAAGAAGCAACTGACTAATAAGCCTTACAGGAAGCGATGCACTGATGAACCTCCTAAGATTCAACGAACCAGTGAACCTTCCTTCAATATCTCCGCTAAAAAGCGCCTCTCCTTTTAGGTTCTCATTTATCATAACATTTATGGTATGGTATGTTATGATATGTATGCTTTTTTGTTAATAAAATTTTTAGTTTATTATGCCTTTTAATGTCTGAGAATGGTATATTTGTTACGTCTAATTATTAATCATTTTTAATTCTGAATCCTGCTCAATTCCAATTCCTTTCACTCATGCATTTAAGCTACCCAAAGTTTTACCTTCAATAAACTCAACAGGCAGACTTATATGCAGTATATTTGTCATTCCTCTCTGAATGTTCTCAAACAGATTTATGTCCGTCTATGGTATGGAGACAAAAGCTGAGCTACGTAATCTGTGCGAGGCCTTACTGATGACTTGTAGAGCGAGAAATAGTCGTTATAAATTGTTTTCTGAGGACCACTTAAAGGTTTGGTTAATGATGTTAGGAGATAGATGACACTATCATGCAAATTCTGGTATCATCCGTAAAGATGCCGTGGCTTTCATCTCTGTGTCAGATATAAGGATGGGAGCGAGTACTGTACTGTGTTCAGTTTGTTAGGAATTTATAGATAAATCTACCCACTTTTCCCTGTTATTCCTTTATCATGAATATTGTCGATAGGTATGGGTTTGAGCAAAACTTGCCTAGAATGGGCCGGTAGGCCTGCTGCTGTATGATCACCTGACGGAGAGCACCTCACAACCGGTGAATAAAAAGGCCGATGCGTCTCAGTACAGTCACTTCAGCTCTGTATTGCCAGCAGTGACCATAATGTCCATGTCGCCGCTACTTAAGACGAAGCTTATGCTGCAAGAGAAGAACTTGGTATTCAACATTACCCTCGATAAGCTCACCCTCTACCATAAAATGAAGAGTAAATGCTGTCTCCACAGGTTCATCTGTGTACTGTGTTCTTCGCCGCTTGAGGCAGGAAGCAGCGTTAGAGAAATCACAATGCAGCCGATCTTCTGTCACGCCAAGGCAAGCTAGTGAACCTTCTTCCAAGAAACAACGAACTGATGAACCTCATTCCAAGAAACAACGAACTGATGAATCTCATTCCAAGAAACAACGAACTGATGAGCCTCATTCCAAGAAACAACGAACTGATGAACCTTCCAGGAAACGACGCTCTGATGAACCTTCCAGGAAACGACGCACTGATGAACCTCCTAAGATTTAGCAAGCTAGTGAACCTTCCTCCAATATCTCCGCTAAAAAAGCGCTCTCCTTTTAGGTTTCCAAAAATATATTTATACATGTCAACTTGCTGGTATTGTGTAAAATCAATATGCTTTTTTTTTTTTAATAAAATTTTACATTTTATTATGCCTATTAATGTCCCAGAATTGTGTGTACCGGAATTTTCACAACATTGTCTTTTTCTTAAGTGGGATTTTCATTTGTAATTCTGGATTTCACTTATGAATCTTCAATAAGTTCCGAAAATCGTATATAATTATTAGCGTTAGAAAACAGTCAGCTAAGAATGACAAAATTAATACATAGCATAAGAAATCTTCCATATGAAGAAAGACTGATATCACTAAAATTACATTCTCTTGTAAGACGAGGAATGAGGGGAGACATGACTAATGTGTATAAGACCATTAGAAAGTAGGAGCACTGCAGGAGGCCTGTTGGGCCATACTAGGTAGGTCCGTCGTAAATCCACTCCCCTAACAGAATATTTACCCAAACCAACATCGATTCCAGACTGAAGGACTGACCACATGGAACTCTCCTTGCGCCACTGTGTGGCGATACGTATCTTCCATAAAGATTCAAGATGATTGGTTCAAAGAATCGACACGTTGATAAATTAGACACAAGAGTTATACATGTGTCTAATTTATTTTTCTTAAGTGGGATTTCCATTTGTAATTCTGGATTCCACTGATGAATCTTCAATAAGACTCACGAAATTGTATGGTATGGTTTAATATTTAATAGGTTCAGAAAGTCGTATATAGAAAACATTTATGTGAGAATGACAAAATTAATATAGAGCATAAGAAATCTTCCATATGAAAAATAATTGAAATCTCGTAAATTACATACTCTTGTAAGACGAAGAATGAGGGGAGACATGATTGATGTGTATAAGTCGAAGATGAGCATAAACAAGGGAGATATGAATAAGTTACTTAGAAAATGCCTTCAGGAAAGAACTCGAAAAGTACTGGTTTAGAAATAAGGTTTTGAGGCTAAAAGAACAAAAATTCACAATACCGTCACTGGAACAATACACAAATAACCCTATGTGCAAGTTAATTATGTGTTTAAGCTAACTGCTCAGGTAACTTTAAATAATGGATCGGGTGAATATTTCTTAGTGGGTTTGGGTTTGAGAAGGGTATAATTTGTATGGGTCTGCTGCAGTGCTCCTCCTTTATGATCAGCTGGCGGAGAGCACCTCACAACCGGTGAATAAAAAGGCCGATGCGTCTCAGTACAGTCACTTTAGCTCTGTATTTCCAGCAGTGACCATAATGTCAATGTCGCCGCTACTTAAGACGAAGCTTATGCTGCAAGAGAAGAACTTGGTATTCAACATTACCGTCGATAAGCTCACCCTCTACCATAAAATGAAGAGTAAATACTGTCTCCACAGGTTCATCTGTGTACGTAATGTTCTTCGCCGCTTGAGGCAGGAAGCAGCGTTAGAGAAATCACAATGCAGCCGATCTTCTGCCACGCCAAGGCAAGCTGGTGAAACTGCTTCCAAGAAACAACGAACTGATGAACCTCATTCCAAGAAACAACGAACTGATGAACCTCATTCCAAGAAACAACGATGAACCTCATTCCAAGATGATGAACCTCATTCCAAGAAACGACTGATGAACTGATGATGAACCTCATTCCAAGAAACGACGAACGATGAACTGAAACGACGAACTGATGAACCTCATTCCAAGAAACGACGCACTGATGAACCTCCTAAGATTCAGCGAGCTAATGAACCTTCCTCCAATATCTCCGCTACAAAGCGCCTCGCCTTTTAGGTTTCCAAAAATATATTTATACATGACAATTTGTTGGTATTGTGTACAATCAATATGCTTTTTTTTAATAAAGTTTTACATTTTATTATGCCTATTAATCTCCCAGAATTGTGTGTTCCGGAAATTTCACCAACATTGTCTTTTTCTTAAGTGGGATTTTCATTTGTAATTCTGGATTTCGCTTATGAATCTTCAATAAGTTCCGAAAATCGTATATAATTATTAGCGTTAGAAAACAGTCAGCTAAGAATGAAAAAATTAATACATAGCATAAGAAACCTTCCATATGTAGAAAGACTGATATCATTAAAATTACATTCTCGTAAGACGAGGAATAAGGGGAGACATGACTGATGTGTTTAAGACCATTAGAAAGTAGGAGCACTGCAGGAGGCCTGTTGGGCCATACTAGGTAGGTCCTTCGTAAATCCATTCCCCTAACAGAATATTTACCCAAACCAACATCGATTCCAGACTGAAGGACTGATCACATGGAACTCTCCTTGCGCCACTGTGTGGCGATACGTATCTTCCATAAAGATTCGAGATGAATGGTTCAAAGAGTCGACACGTTGATAAATTAGACATAAGAGTTACATGTGTCTAATTTATTTTTCTTAAGTGGGATTTCCATTTGTAATTCTGGATTCCACTGATGAATCTTTAATAAGACTCACGAAATTGTATGGTATGGTTTAATATTTAATAGATTCAGAAAGTCGTATACAGAAAACATTTATGTGAGAATGACAAAATTAATATACAGCATAAGAAATCTTCCATATGAAAAATAATTGAAATCTCGTAAATTACATGCTCTTGTAAGACGAAGAATGAGGGGAGACATGATCGATGTGTATAAGTCGAAGATGAGCATAAATAAGTGAGATATGAATAAGATACTTAGAAAATACCTTCAGGAAAGAACTCGAAAAGTACTGGTTTAGAAATAAGGTTTTGAGGCTAAAAGAACAAAAATTCACAATACCGTCACTGGAACAATACACAAATAACCCTATGTGCAAGTTAATTATGTGTTTAAGCTAACTGCTCAGGTAACTTTAAATAATGGATCGGGTGAATATTTCTTAGTGGGTTTGGGTTTGAGAAGGGCCTAATTTGTATGGGTCTGCTGCAGTGCTCCTCCTTTATGATCACCTGGCGGAGAGCACCTCACAACCGGTGAATAAAAAGGCCGATGCGTCTCAGTACAGTCACTTTAGCTCTGTATTTCCAGCAGTGACCATAATGTCAATGTCGCCGCTACTTAAGACGAAGCTTATGCTGCAAGAGAAGAACTTGGTATTCAACATTACCGTCGATAAGCTCACCCTCTACCATAAAATGAAGAGTAAATACTGTCTCCACAGGTTCATCTGTGTACGTAATGTTCTTCGCCGCTTGAGGCAGGAAGCAGCGTTAGAGAAATCACAATGCAGCCGATCTTCTGCCACGCCAAGGCAAGCTGGTGAAACTGCTTCCAAGAAACAACGAACTGATGAACCTCATTCCAAGAAACAACGAACTGATGAACCTCATTCCAAGAAACAACGAACTGATGAACCTCATTCCAAGAAACAACGAACTGATGAACCTCATTCCAAGAAACAACGAACTGATGAACCTCATTCCAAGAAACAACGAACTGATGAACCTCATTCCAAGAAACGACGAACACTGATGAACCTCCTAAGATTCAGCGAGCTAATGAACCTTCCTCCAATATCTCCGCTAAAGAGCGCCTCGCCTTTTAGGTTTCCAAAAATATATTTATACATGACAATTTGTTGGTATTGTGTACAATCAATATGCTTTTTTTTAATAAAGTTTTACATTTTATTATGCCTATTAATCTCCCAGAATTGTGTGTTCCGGAAATTTCACCAACATTGTCTTTTTCTTAAGTGGGATTTTCATTTGTAATTCTGGATTTCGCTTATGAATCTTCAATAAGTTCCGAAAATCGTATATAATTATTAGCGTTAGAAAACAGTCAGCTAAGAATGAAAAAATTAATACATAGCATAAGAAACCTTCCATATGTAGAAAGACTGATATCATTAAAATTACATTCTCGTAAGACGAGGAATAAGGGGAGACATGACTGATGTGTTTAAGACCATTAGAAAGTAGGAGCACTGCAGGAGGCCTGTTGGGCCATACTAGGTAGGTCCTTCGTAAATCCATTCCCCTAACAGAATATTTACCCAAACCAACATCGATTCCAGACTGAAGGACTGATCACATGGAACTCTCCTTGCGCCACTGTGTGGCGATACGTATCTTCCATAAAGATTCGAGATGAATGGTTCAAAGAGTCGACACGTTGATAAATTAGACATAAGAGTTACATGTGTCTAATTTATTTTTCTTAAGTGGGATTTCCATTTGTAATTCTGGATTCCACTGATGAATCTTTAATAAGACTCACGAAATTGTATGGTATGGTTTAATATTTAATAGATTCAGAAAGTCGTATACAGAAAACATTTATGTGAGAATGACAAAATTAATATACAGCATAAGAAATCTTCCATATGAAAAATAATTGAAATCTCGTAAATTACATGCTCTTGTAAGACGAAGAATGAGGGGAGACATGATCGATGTGTATAAGTCGAAGATGAGCATAAATAAGTGAGATATGAATAAGATACTTAGAAAATACCTTCAGGAAAGAACTCGAAAAGTACTGGTTTAGAAATAAGGTTTTGAGGCTAAAAGAACAAAAATTCACAATACCGTCACTGGAACAATACACAAATAACCCTATGTGCAAGTTAATTATGTGTTTAAGCTAACTGCTCAGGTAACTTTAAATAATGGATCGGGTGAATATTTCTTAGTGGGTTTGGGTTTGAGAAGGGCCTAATTTGTATGGGTCTGCTGCAGTGCTCCTCCTTTATGATCACCTGGCGGAGAGCACCTCACAACCGGTGAATAAAAAGGCCGATGCGTCTCAGTACAGTCACTTTAGCTCTGTATTTCCAGCAGTGACCATAATGTCAATGTCGCCGCTACTTAAGACGAAGCTTATGCTGCAAGAGAAGAACTTGGTATTCAACATTACCGTCGATAAGCTCACCCTCTACCATAAAATGAAGAGTAAATACTGTCTCCACAGGTTCATCTGTGTACGTAATGTTCTTCGCCGCTTGAGGCAGGAAGCAGCGTTAGAGAAATCACAATGCAGCCGATCTTCTGCCACGCCAAGGCAAGCTGGTGAAACTGCTTCCAAGAAACAACGAACTGGTGAACCTCATTCCAAGAAACAACGAACTGATGAACCTCATTCCAAGAAACAACGAACTGATGAACCTCATTCCAAGAAACGACGAACTGATGAACCTCATTCCAAGAAACAACGAACTGATGAACCTCATTCCAAGAAACGACACACTGATGAACCTCCTAAGATTCAGCGAGCTAATGAACCTTCCTCCAATATCTCCGCTAAAGAGCGCCTCGCCTTTTAGGTTTCCAAAAATATATTTATACATGACAATTTGTTGGTATTGTGTACAATCAATATGCTTTTTTTTAATAAAGTTTTACATTTTATTATGCCTATTAATCTCCCAGAATTGTGTGTTCCGGAAATTTCACCAACATTGTCTTTTTCTTAAGTGGGATTTTCATTTGTAATTCTGGATTTCGCTTATGAATCTTCAATAAGTTCCGAAAATCGTATATAATTATTAGCGTTAGAAAACAGTCAGCTAAGAATGAAAAAATTAATACATAGCATAAGAAACCTTCCATATGTAGAAAGACTGATATCATTAAAATTACATTCTCGTAAGACGAGGAATAAGGGGAGACATGACTGATGTGTTTAAGACCATTAGAAAGTAGGAGCACTGCAGGAGGCCTGTTGGGCCATACTAGGTAGGTCCTTCGTAAATCCATTCCCCTAACAGAATATTTACCCAAACCAACATCGATTCCAGACTGAAGGACTGATCACATGGAACTCTCCTTGCGCCACTGTGTGGCGATACGTATCTTCCATAAAGATTCGAGATGAATGGTTCAAAGAGTCGACACGTTGATAAATTAGACATAAGAGTTACATGTGTCTAATTTATTTTTCTTAAGTGGGATTTCCATTTGTAATTCTGGATTCCACTGATGAATCTTTAATAAGACTCACGAAATTGTATGGTATGGTTTAATATTTAATAGATTCAGAAAGTCGTATACAGAAAACATTTATGTGAGAATGACAAAATTAATATACAGCATAAGAAATCTTCCATATGAAAAATAATTGAAATCTCGTAAATTACATGCTCTTGTAAGACGAAGAATGAGGGGAGACATGATCGATGTGTATAAGTCGAAGATGAGCATAAATAAGTGAGATATGAATAAGATACTTAGAAAATACCTTCAGGAAAGAACTCGAAAAGTACTGGTTTAGAAATAAGGTTTTGAGGCTAAAAGAACAAAAATTCACAATACCGTCACTGGAACAATACACAAATAACCCTATGTGCAAGTTAATTATGTGTTTAAGCTAACTGCTCAGGTAACTTTAAATAATGGATCGGGTGAATATTTCTTAGTGGGTTTGGGTTTGAGAAGGGCCTAACTTGTATGGGCCTGCTGCAGTGCTCCTCCTTTATGATCACCTGGCGGAGAGCACCTCACAACCGGTGAATAAAAAGGCCGATGCGTCTCAGTACAGTCACTTTAGCTCTGTATTTCCAGCAGTGACCATAATGTCAATGTCGCCGCTACTTAAGACGAAGCTTATGCTGCAAGAGAAGAACTTGGTATTCAACATTACCGTCGATAAGCTCACCCTCTACCATAAAATGAAGAGTAAATACTGTCTCCACAGGTTCATCTGTGTACGTAATGTTCTTCGCCGCTTGAGGCAGGAAGCAGCGTTAGAGAAATCACAATGCAGCCGATCTTCTGCCACGCCAAGGCAAGCTGGTGAAACTGCTTCCAAGAAACAACGAACTGATGAACCTCATTCCAAGAAACAACGAACTGATGAACCTCATTCCAAGAAACAACGAACTGATGAACCTCATTCCAAGAAACGACGAACTGATGAACCTCATTCCAAGAAACAACGAACTGATGAACCTCATTCCAAGAAACGACGCACTGATGAACCTCCTAAGATTCAGCGAGCTAATGAACCTTCCTCCAATATCTCCGCTAAAGAGCGCCTCGCCTTTTAGGTTTCCAAAAATATATTTATACATGACAATTTGTTGGTATTGTGTACAATCAATATGCTTTTTTTTAATAAAGTTTTACATTTTATTATGCCTATTAATCTCCCAGAATTGTGTGTTCCGGAAATTTCACCAACATTGTCTTTTTCTTAAGTGGGATTTTCATTTGTAATTCTGGATTTCGCTTATGAATCTTCAATAAGTTCCGAAAATCGTATATAATTATTAGCGTTAGAAAACAGTCAGCTAAGAATGAAAAAATTAATACATAGCATAAGAAACCTTCCATATGTAGAAAGACTGATATCATTAAAATTACATTCTCGTAAGACGAGGAATAAGGGGAGACATGACTGATGTGTTTAAGACCATTAGAAAGTAGGAGCACTGCAGGAGGCCTGTTGGGCCATACTAGGTAGGTCCTTCGTAAATCCATTCCCCTAACAGAATATTTACCCAAACCAACATCGATTCCAGACTGAAGGACTGATCACATGGAACTCTCCTTGCGCCACTGTGTGGCGATACGTATCTTCCATAAAGATTCGAGATGAATGGTTCAAAGAGTCGACACGTTGATAAATTAGACATAAGAGTTACATGTGTCTAATTTATTTTTCTTAAGTGGGATTTCCATTTGTAATTCTGGATTCCACTGATGAATCTTTAATAAGACTCACGAAATTGTATGGTATGGTTTAATATTTAATAGATTCAGAAAGTCGTATACAGAAAACATTTATGTGAGAATGACAAAATTAATATACAGCATAAGAAATCTTCCATATGAAAAATAATTGAAATCTCGTAAATTACATGCTCTTGTAAGACGAAGAATGAGGGGAGACATGATCGATGTGTATAAGTCGAAGATGAGCATAAATAAGTGAGATATGAATAAGATACTTAGAAAATACCTTCAGGAAAGAACTCGAAAAGTACTGGTTTAGAAATAAGGTTTTGAGGCTAAAAGAACAAAAATTCACAATACCGTCACTGGAACAATACACAAATAACCCTATGTGCAAGTTAATTATGTGTTTAAGCTAACTGCTCAGGTAACTTTAAATAATGGATCGGGTGAATATTTCTTAGTGGGTTTGGGTTTGAGAAGGGCCTAACTTGTATGGGCCTGCTGCAGTGCTCCTCCTTTATGATCACCTGGCGGAGAGCACCTCACAACCGGTGAATAAAAAGGCCGATGCGTCTCAGTACAGTCACTTTAGCTCTGTATTTCCAGCAGTGACCATAATGTCAATGTCGCCGCTACTTAAGACGAAGCTTATGCTGCAAGAGAAGAACTTGGTATTCAACATTACCGTCGATAAGCTCACCCTCTACCATAAAATGAAGAGTAAATACTGTCTCCACAGGTTCATCTGTGTACGTAATGTTCTTCGCCGCTTGAGGCAGGAAGCAGCGTTAGAGAAATCACAATGCAGCCGATCTTCTGCCACGCCAAGGCAAGCTGGTGAAACTGCTTCCAAGAAACAACGAACTGGTGAACCTCATTCCAAGAAACAACGAACTGATGAACCTCATTCCAAGAAACAACGAACTGATGAACCTCATTCCAAGAAACGACGAACTGATGAACCTCATTCCAAGAAACAACGAACTGATGAACCTCATTCCAAGAAACGACGCACTGATGAACCTCCTAAGATTCAGCGAGCTAATGAACCTTCCTCCAATATCTCCGCTAAAGAGCGCCTCGCCTTTTAGGTTTCCAAAAATATATTTATACATGACAATTTGTTGGTATTGTGTACAATCAATATGCTTTTTTTTAATAAAGTTTTACATTTTATTATGCCTATTAATCTCCCAGAATTGTGTGTTCCGGAAATTTCACCAACATTGTCTTTTTCTTAAGTGGGATTTTCATTTGTAATTCTGGATTTCGCTTATGAATCTTCAATAAGTTCCGAAAATCGTATATAATTATTAGCGTTAGAAAACAGTCAGCTAAGAATGAAAAAATTAATACATAGCATAAGAAACCTTCCATATGTAGAAAGACTGATATCATTAAAATTACATTCTCGTAAGACGAGGAATAAGGGGAGACATGACTGATGTGTTTAAGACCATTAGAAAGTAGGAGCACTGCAGGAGGCCTGTTGGGCCATACTAGGTAGGTCCTTCGTAAATCCATTCCCCTAACAGAATATTTACCCAAACCAACATCGATTCCAGACTGAAGGACTGATCACATGGAACTCTCCTTGCGCCACTGTGTGGCGATACGTATCTTCCATAAAGATTCGAGATGAATGGTTCAAAGAGTCGACACGTTGATAAATTAGACATAAGAGTTACATGTGTCTAATTTATTTTTCTTAAGTGGGATTTCCATTTGTAATTCTGGATTCCACTGATGAATCTTTAATAAGACTCACGAAATTGTATGGTATGGTTTAATATTTAATAGATTCAGAAAGTCGTATACAGAAAACATTTATGTGAGAATGACAAAATTAATATACAGCATAAGAAATCTTCCATATGAAAAATAATTGAAATCTCGTAAATTACATGCTCTTGTAAGACGAAGAATGAGGGGAGACATGATCGATGTGTATAAGTCGAAGATGAGCATAAATAAGTGAGATATGAATAAGATACTTAGAAAATACCTTCAGGAAAGAACTCGAAAAGTACTGGTTTAGAAATAAGGTTTTGAGGCTAAAAGAACAAAAATTCACAATACCGTCACTGGAACAATACACAAATAACCCTATGTGCAAGTTAATTATGTGTTTAAGCTAACTGCTCAGGTAACTTTAAATAATGGATCGGGTGAATATTTCTTAGTGGGTTTGGGTTTGAGAAGGGCCTAACTTGTATGGGCCTGCTGCAGTGCTCCTCCTTTATGATCACCTGGCGGAGAGCACCTCACAACCGGTGAATAAAAAGGCCGATGCGTCTCAGTACAGTCACTTTAGCTCTGTATTTCCAGCAGTGACCATAATGTCAATGTCGCCGCTACTTAAGACGAAGCTTATGCTGCAAGAGAAGAACTTGGTATTCAACATTACCGTCGATAAGCTCACCCTCTACCATAAAATGAAGAGTAAATACTGTCTCCACAGGTTCATCTGTGTACGTAATGTTCTTCGCCGCTTGAGGCAGGAAGCAGCGTTAGAGAAATCACAATGCAGCCGATCTTCTGCCACGCCAAGGCAAGCTGGTGAAACTGCTTCCAAGAAACAACGAACTGATGAACCTCATTCCAAGAAACAACGAACTGATGAACCTCATTCCAAGAAACAACGAACTGATGAACCTCATTCCAAGAAACAACGAACTGATGAACCTCATTCCAAGAAACAACGAACTGATGAACCTCATTCCAAGAAGCAACGAACTGATGAACCTCATTCCAAGAAACGACGAACTGATGAACCTCATTCCAAGAAACGACGAACTGATGAACCTCATTCCAAGAAACGACGCACTGATGAACCTCCTAAGATTCAGCGAGCTAATGAACCTTCCTCCAATATCTCCGCTACAAAGCGCCTCGCCTTTTAGGTTTCCAAAAATATATTTATACATGACAATTTGTTGGTATTGTGTACAATCAATATGCTTTTTTTTAATAAAGTTTTACATTTTATTATGCCTATTAATCTCCCAGAATTGTGTGTTCCGGAAATTTCACCAACATTGTCTTTTTCTTAAGTGGGATTTTCATTTGTAATTCTGGATTTCGCTTATGAATCTTCAATAAGTTCCGAAAATCGTATATAATTATTAGCGTTAGAAAACAGTCAGCTAAGAATGAAAAAATTAATACATAGCATAAGAAACCTTCCATATGTAGAAAGACTGATATCATTAAAATTACATTCTCGTAAGACGAGGAATAAGGGGAGACATGACTGATGTGTTTAAGACCATTAGAAAGTAGGAGCACTGCAGGAGGCCTGTTGGGCCATACTAGGTAGGTCCTTCGTAAATCCATTCCCCTAACAGAATATTTACCCAAACCAACATCGATTCCAGACTGAAGGACTGATCACATGGAACTCTCCTTGCGCCACTGTGTGGCGATACGTATCTTCCATAAAGATTCGAGATGAATGGTTCAAAGAGTCGACACGTTGATAAATTAGACATAAGAGTTACATGTGTCTAATTTATTTTTCTTAAGTGGGATTTCCATTTGTAATTCTGGATTCCACTGATGAATCTTTAATAAGACTCACGAAATTGTATGGTATGGTTTAATATTTAATAGATTCAGAAAGTCGTATACAGAAAACATTTATGTGAGAATGACAAAATTAATATACAGCATAAGAAATCTTCCATATGAAAAATAATTGAAATCTCGTAAATTACATGCTCTTGTAAGACGAAGAATGAGGGGAGACATGATCGATGTGTATAAGTCGAAGATGAGCATAAATAAGTGAGATATGAATAAGATACTTAGAAAATACCTTCAGGAAAGAACTCGAAAAGTACTGGTTTAGAAATAAGGTTTTGAGGCTAAAAGAACAAAAATTCACAATACCGTCACTGGAACAATACACAAATAACCCTATGTGCAAGTTAATTATGTGTTTAAGCTAACTGCTCAGGTAACTTTAAATAATGGATCGGGTGAATATTTCTTAGTGGGTTTGGGTTTGAGAAGGGCCTAACTTGTATGGGCCTGCTGCAGTGCTCCTCCTTTATGATCACCTGGCGGAGAGCACCTCACAACCGGTGAATAAAAAGGCCGATGCGTCTCAGTACAGTCACTTTAGCTCTGTATTTCCAGCAGTGACCATAATGTCAATGTCGCCGCTACTTAAGACGAAGCTTATGCTGCAAGAGAAGAACTTGGTATTCAACATTACCGTCGATAAGCTCACCCTCTACCATAAAATGAAGAGTAAATACTGTCTCCACAGGTTCATCTGTGTACGTAATGTTCTTCGCCGCTTGAGGCAGGAAGCAGCGTTAGAGAAATCACAATGCAGCCGATCTTCTGCCACGCCAAGGCAAGCTGGTGAAACTGCTTCCAAGAAACAACGAACTGATGAACCTCATTCCAAGAAACAACGAACTGATGAACCTCATTCCAAGAAACCACGAACTGATGAACCTCATTCCAAGAAACAACGACTGAAACCTCATTCCAAGAAACAACGAACTGATGAACCTGAACCTCATTCCAAGAAACAACGAACTGATGAACCTCATTCCAAGAAACGACGCACTGATGAACCTCCTAAGATTCAGCGAGCTAATGAACCTTCCTCCAATATCTCCGCTAAAGAGCGCCTCGCCTTTTAGGTTTCCAAAAATATATTTATACATGACAATTTGTTGGTATTGTGTACAATCAATATGCTTTTTTTTAATAAAGTTTTACATTTTATTATGCCTATTAATCTCCCAGAATTGTGTGTTCCGGAAATTTCACCAACATTGTCTTTTTCTTAAGTGGGATTTTCATTTGTAATTCTGGATTTCGCTTATGAATCTTCAATAAGTTCCGAAAATCGTATATAATTATTAGCGTTAGAAAACAGTCAGCTAAGAATGAAAAAATTAATACATAGCATAAGAAACCTTCCATATGTAGAAAGACTGATATCATTAAAATTACATTCTCGTAAGACGAGGAATAAGGGGAGACATGACTGATGTGTTTAAGACCATTAGAAAGTAGGAGCACTGCAGGAGGCCTGTTGGGCCATACTAGGTAGGTCCTTCGTAAATCCATTCCCCTAACAGAATATTTACCCAAACCAACATCGATTCCAGACTGAAGGACTGATCACATGGAACTCTCCTTGCGCCACTGTGTGGCGATACGTATCTTCCATAAAGATTCGAGATGAATGGTTCAAAGAGTCGACACGTTGATAAATTAGACATAAGAGTTACATGTGTCTAATTTATTTTTCTTAAGTGGGATTTCCATTTGTAATTCTGGATTCCACTGATGAATCTTTAATAAGACTCACGAAATTGTATGGTATGGTTTAATATTTAATAGATTCAGAAAGTCGTATACAGAAAACATTTATGTGAGAATGACAAAATTAATATACAGCATAAGAAATCTTCCATATGAAAAATAATTGAAATCTCGTAAATTACATGCTCTTGTAAGACGAAGAATGAGGGGAGACATGATCGATGTGTATAAGTCGAAGATGAGCATAAATAAGTGAGATATGAATAAGATACTTAGAAAATACCTTCAGGAAAGAACTCGAAAAGTACTGGTTTAGAAATAAGGTTTTGAGGCTAAAAGAACAAAAATTCACAATACCGTCACTGGAACAATACACAAATAACCCTATGTGCAAGTTAATTATGTGTTTAAGCTAACTGCTCAGGTAACTTTAAATAATGGATCGGGTGAATATTTCTTAGTGGGTTTGGGTTTGAGAAGGGCCTAACTTGTATGGGCCTGCTGCAGTGCTCCTCCTTTATGATCACCTGGCGGAGAGCACCTCACAACCGGTGAATAAAAAGGCCGATGCGTCTCAGTACAGTCACTTTAGCTCTGTATTTCCAGCAGTGACCATAATGTCAATGTCGCCGCTACTTAAGACGAAGCTTATGCTGCAAGAGAAGAACTTGGTATTCAACATTACCGTCGATAAGCTCACCCTCTACCATAAAATGAAGAGTAAATACTGTCTCCACAGGTTCATCTGTGTACGTAATGTTCTTCGCCGCTTGAGGCAGGAAGCAGCGTTAGAGAAATCACAATGCAGCCGATCTTCTGCCACGCCAAGGCAAGCTGGTGAAACTGCTTCCAAGAAACAACGAACTGATGAACCTCATTCCAAGAAACAACGAACTGATGAACCTCATTCCAAGAAACAACGAACTGATGAACCTCATTCCAAGAAACGACGAACTGATGAACCTCATTCCAAGAAACAACGAACTGATGAACCTCATTCCAAGAAACGACGCACTGATGAACCTCCTAAGATTCAGCGAGCTAATGAACCTTCCTCCAATATCTCCGCTAAAGAGCGCCTCGCCTTTTAGGTTTCCAAAAATATATTTATACATGACAATTTGTTGGTATTGTGTACAATCAATATGCTTTTTTTTAATAAAGTTTTACATTTTATTATGCCTATTAATCTCCCAGAATTGTGTGTTCCGGAAATTTCACCAACATTGTCTTTTTCTTAAGTGGGATTTTCATTTGTAATTCTGGATTTCGCTTATGAATCTTCAATAAGTTCCGAAAATCGTATATAATTATTAGCGTTAGAAAACAGTCAGCTAAGAATGAAAAAATTAATACATAGCATAAGAAACCTTCCATATGTAGAAAGACTGATATCATTAAAATTACATTCTCGTAAGACGAGGAATAAGGGGAGACATGACTGATGTGTTTAAGACCATTAGAAAGTAGGAGCACTGCAGGAGGCCTGTTGGGCCATACTAGGTAGGTCCTTCGTAAATCCATTCCCCTAACAGAATATTTACCCAAACCAACATCGATTCCAGACTGAAGGACTGATCACATGGAACTCTCCTTGCGCCACTGTGTGGCGATACGTATCTTCCATAAAGATTCGAGATGAATGGTTCAAAGAGTCGACACGTTGATAAATTAGACATAAGAGTTACATGTGTCTAATTTATTTTTCTTAAGTGGGATTTCCATTTGTAATTCTGGATTCCACTGATGAATCTTTAATAAGACTCACGAAATTGTATGGTATGGTTTAATATTTAATAGATTCAGAAAGTCGTATACAGAAAACATTTATGTGAGAATGACAAAATTAATATACAGCATAAGAAATCTTCCATATGAAAAATAATTGAAATCTCGTAAATTACATGCTCTTGTAAGACGAAGAATGAGGGGAGACATGATCGATGTGTATAAGTCGAAGATGAGCATAAATAAGTGAGATATGAATAAGATACTTAGAAAATACCTTCAGGAAAGAACTCGAAAAGTACTGGTTTAGAAATAAGGTTTTGAGGCTAAAAGAACAAAAATTCACAATACCGTCACTGGAACAATACACAAATAACCCTATGTGCAAGTTAATTATGTGTTTAAGCTAACTGCTCAGGTAACTTTAAATAATGGATCGGGTGAATATTTCTTAGTGGGTTTGGGTTTGAGAAGGGCCTAACTTGTATGGGCCTGCTGCAGTGCTCCTCCTTTATGATCACCTGGCGGAGAGCACCTCACAACCGGTGAATAAAAAGGCCGATGCGTCTCAGTACAGTCACTTTAGCTCTGTATTTCCAGCAGTGACCATAATGTCAATGTCGCCGCTACTTAAGACGAAGCTTATGCTGCAAGAGAAGAACTTGGTATTCAACATTACCGTCGATAAGCTCACCCTCTACCATAAAATGAAGAGTAAATACTGTCTCCACAGGTTCATCTGTGTACGTAATGTTCTTCGCCGCTTGAGGCAGGAAGCAGCGTTAGAGAAATCACAATGCAGCCGATCTTCTGCCACGCCAAGGCAAGCTGGTGAAACTGCTTCCAAGAAACAACGAACTGATGAACCTCATTCCAAGAAACAACGAACTGATGAACCTCATTCCAAGAAACAACGAACTGATGAACCTCATTCCAAGAATGAACCTCATTCCAAGAAACAACGAACTGATGAACCTCATTCCAAGAAGCAACGAACTGATGAACCTCATTCCAAGAAACAACGAACTGATGAACCTCATTCCAAGAAACGACGCACTGATGAACCTCCTAAGATTCAGCGAGCTAATGAACCTTCCTCCAATATCTCCGCTAAAGAGCGCCTCGCCTTTTAGGTTTCCAAAAATATATTTATACATGACAATTTGTTGGTATTGTGTACAATCAATATGCTTTTTTTTAATAAAGTTTTACATTTTATTATGCCTATTAATCTCCCAGAATTGTGTGTTCCGGAAATTTCACCAACATTGTCTTTTTCTTAAGTGGGATTTTCATTTGTAATTCTGGATTTCGCTTATGAATCTTCAATAAGTTCCGAAAATCGTATATAATTATTAGCGTTAGAAAACAGTCAGCTAAGAATGAAAAAATTAATACATAGCATAAGAAACCTTCCATATGTAGAAAGACTGATATCATTAAAATTACATTCTCGTAAGACGAGGAATAAGGGGAGACATGACTGATGTGTTTAAGACCATTAGAAAGTAGGAGCACTGCAGGAGGCCTGTTGGGCCATACTAGGTAGGTCCTTCGTAAATCCATTCCCCTAACAGAATATTTACCCAAACCAACATCGATTCCAGACTGAAGGACTGATCACATGGAACTCTCCTTGCGCCACTGTGTGGCGATACGTATCTTCCATAAAGATTCGAGATGAATGGTTCAAAGAGTCGACACGTTGATAAATTAGACATAAGAGTTACATGTGTCTAATTTATTTTTCTTAAGTGGGATTTCCATTTGTAATTCTGGATTCCACTGATGAATCTTTAATAAGACTCACGAAATTGTATGGTATGGTTTAATATTTAATAGATTCAGAAAGTCGTATACAGAAAACATTTATGTGAGAATGACAAAATTAATATACAGCATAAGAAATCTTCCATATGAAAAATAATTGAAATCTCGTAAATTACATGCTCTTGTAAGACGAAGAATGAGGGGAGACATGATCGATGTGTATAAGTCGAAGATGAGCATAAATAAGTGAGATATGAATAAGATACTTAGAAAATACCTTCAGGAAAGAACTCGAAAAGTACTGGTTTAGAAATAAGGTTTTGAGGCTAAAAGAACAAAAATTCACAATACCGTCACTGGAACAATACACAAATAACCCTATGTGCAAGTTAATTATGTGTTTAAGCTAACTGCTCAGGTAACTTTAAATAATGGATCGGGTGAATATTTCTTAGTGGGTTTGGGTTTGAGAAGGGCCTAACTTGTATGGGCCTGCTGCAGTGCTCCTCCTTTATGATCAGCTGGCGGAGAGCACCTCATAACCGGTGAATAAAAAGGCCGATGCGTCTCAGTACAGTCACTTTAGCTCTGTATTTCCAGCAGTGACCATAATGTCAATGTCGCCGCTACTTAAGACGAAGCTTATGCTGCAAGAGAAGAACTTGGTATTCAACATTACCGTCGATAAGCTCACCCTCTACCATAAAATGAAGAGTAAATACTGTCTCCACAGGTTCATCTGTGTACGTAATGTTCTTCGCCGCTTAAGGCAGGAAGCAGCGTTAGAGAAATCACAATGCAGCCGATCTTCTGCCACGCCAAGGCAAGCTGGTGAAACTGCTTCCAAGAAACAACGAACTGATGAACCTCATTCCAAGAAACAACGAACTGATGAACCTCATTCCAAGAAACAACGAACTGATGAACCTCATTCCAAGAAACAACGAACTGATGAACCTCATTCCAAGAAACAACGAACTGATGAACCTCATTCCAAGAAGCAACGAACTGATGAACCTCATTCCAAGAAACGACGAACTGATGAACCTCATTCCAAGAAACGACGAACTGATGAACCTCATTCCAAGAAACGACGCACTGATGAACCTCCTAAGATTCAGCGAGCTAATGAACCTTCCTCCAATATCTCCGCTACAAAGCGCCTCGCCTTTTAGGTTTCCAAAAATATATTTATACATGACAATTTGTTGGTATTGTGTACAATCAATATGCTTTTTTTTAATAAAGTTTTACATTTTATTATGCCTATTAATCTCCCAGAATTGTGTGTTCCGGAAATTTCACCAACATTGTCTTTTTCTTAAGTGGGATTTTCATTTGTAATTCTGGATTTCGCTTATGAATCTTCAATAAGTTCCGAAAATCGTATATAATTATTAGCGTTAGAAAACAGTCAGCTAAGAATGAAAAAATTAATACATAGCATAAGAAACCTTCCATATGTAGAAAGACTGATATCATTAAAATTACATTCTCGTAAGACGAGGAATAAGGGGAGACATGACTGATGTGTTTAAGACCATTAGAAAGTAGGAGCACTGCAGGAGGCCTGTTGGGCCATACTAGGTAGGTCCTTCGTAAATCCATTCCCCTAACAGAATATTTACCCAAACCAACATCGATTCCAGACTGAAGGACTGATCACATGGAACTCTCCTTGCGCCACTGTGTGGCGATACGTATCTTCCATAAAGATTCGAGATGAATGGTTCAAAGAGTCGACACGTTGATAAATTAGACATAAGAGTTACATGTGTCTAATTTATTTTTCTTAAGTGGGATTTCCATTTGTAATTCTGGATTCCACTGATGAATCTTTAATAAGACTCACGAAATTGTATGGTATGGTTTAATATTTAATAGATTCAGAAAGTCGTATACAGAAAACATTTATGTGAGAATGACAAAATTAATATACAGCATAAGAAATCTTCCATATGAAAAATAATTGAAATCTCGTAAATTACATGCTCTTGTAAGACGAAGAATGAGGGGAGACATGATCGATGTGTATAAGTCGAAGATGAGCATAAATAAGTGAGATATGAATAAGATACTTAGAAAATACCTTCAGGAAAGAACTCGAAAAGTACTGGTTTAGAAATAAGGTTTTGAGGCTAAAAGAACAAAAATTCACAATACCGTCACTGGAACAATACACAAATAACCCTATGTGCAAGTTAATTATGTGTTTAAGCTAACTGCTCAGGTAACTTTAAATAATGGATCGGGTGAATATTTCTTAGTGGGTTTGGGTTTGAGAAGGGCCTAACTTGTATGGGCCTGCTGCAGTGCTCCTCCTTTATGATCACCTGGCGGAGAGCACCTCACAACCGGTGAATAAAAAGGCCGATGCGTCTCAGTACAGTCACTTTAGCTCTGTATTTCCAGCAGTGACCATAATGTCAATGTCGCCGCTACTTAAGACGAAGCTTATGCTGCAAGAGAAGAACTTGGTATTCAACATTACCGTCGATAAGCTCACCCTCTACCATAAAATGAAGAGTAAATACTGTCTCCACAGGTTCATCTGTGTACGTAATGTTCTTCGCCGCTTGAGGCAGGAAGCAGCGTTAGAGAAATCACAATGCAGCCGATCTTCTGCCACGCCAAGGCAAGCTGGTGAAACTGCTTCCAAGAAACAACGAACTGATGAACCTCATTCCAAGAAACAACGAACTGATGAACCTCATTCCAAGAAACAACGAACTGATGAACCTCATTCCAAGAAACAACGAACTGATGAACCTCATTCCAAGAAACAACGAACTGATGAACCTCATTCCAAGAAGCAACGAACTGATGAACCTCATTCCAAGAAACGACGAACTGATGAACCTCATTCCAAGAAACGACGAACTGATGAACCTCATTCCAAGAAACGACGCACTGATGAACCTCCTAAGATTCAGCGAGCTAATGAACCTTCCTCCAATATCTCCGCTAAAAAGCGCCTCGCCTTTTAGGTTTCCAAAAATATATTTATACATGACAATTTGTTGGTATTGTGTACAATCAATATGCTTTTTTTTAATAAAGTTTTACATTTTATTATGCCTATTAATCTCCCAGAATTGTGTGTTCCGGAAATTTCACCAACATTGTCTTTTTCTTAAGTGGGATTTTCATTTGTAATTCTGGATTTCGCTTATGAATCTTCAATAAGTTCCGAAAATCGTATATAATTATTAGCGTTAGAAAACAGTCAGCTAAGAATGAAAAAATTAATACATAGCATAAGAAACCTTCCATATGTAGAAAGACTGATATCATTAAAATTACATTCTCGTAAGACGAGGAATAAGGGGAGACATGACTGATGTGTATAAGACCATTAGAAAGTAGGAGCACTGCAGGAGGCCTGTTGGGCCATACTAGGTAGGTCCTTCGTAAATCCATTCCCCTAACAGAATATTTACCCAAACCAACATCGATTCCAGACTGAAGGACTGATCACCTGGAACTCTCCTTCTGCCACTGTGTGGCGATACGTATCTTCCATAAAGATTCGAGATGAATGGTTCAAAGAGTCGACACGTTGATAAATTAGACATAAGAGTTATACATGTGTCTAATTTATTTTTCTTAAGTGGGATTTCCATTTGTAATTCTGGATTCCACTGATGAATCTTTAATAAGACTCACGAAATTGTATGGTATGGTTTAATATTTAATAGGTTCAGAAAGTCGTATATAGAAAACATTTGTGTGAGAATGACAAAATTAATATACAGCATAAGAAATCTTCCATATGAAAAATAATTGAAATCTCGTAAATTACATGCTCTTGTAAGACGAAGAATGAGGGGAGACATGATTGATGTGTATAAGTCGAAGATGAGCATAAATAAGTGAGATATGAATAAGATACTTAGAAAATACCTTCAGGAAAGAACTCGAAAAGTACTGGTTTAGAAATAAGGTTTTGAGGCTAAAAGAACAAAAATTCACAATACCGTCACTGGAACAATACACAAATAACCCTATGTGCAAGTTATTTATGTGTTTAAGCTAATTGCTCAGGTAACTTTAAATAATGGATCGGGTGAATATTTCTTAGTGGGTTTGGGTTTGAGAAGGGCCTAACTTGTATGGGCCTGCTGCAGTGCTCCTCCTTTATGATCACCTGGCGGAGAGCACCTCACAACCGGTGAATAAAAAGGCCGATGCGTCTCAGTACAGTCACTTTAGCTCTGTATTTCCAGCAGTGACCATAATGTCAATGTCGCCGCTACTTAAGACGAAGCTTATGCTGCAAGAGAAGAACTTGGTATTCAACATTACCGTCGATAAGCTCACCCTCTACCATAAAATGAAGAGTAAATACTGTCTCCACAGGTTCATCTGTGTACGTAATGTTCTTCGCCGCTTGAGGCAGGAAGCAGCGTTAGAGAAATCACAATGCAGCCGATCTTCTGCCACGCCAAGGCAAGCTGGTGAAACTGCTTCCAAGAAACAACGAACTGATGAACCTCATTCCAAGAAACAACGAACTGATGAACCTCATTCCAAGAAACAACGAACTGATGAACCTCATTCCAAGAAACAACGAACTGATGAACCTCATTCCAAGAAACAACGAACTGATGAACCTCATTCCAAGAAGCAACGAACTGATGAACCTCATTCCAAGAAACGACGAACTGATGAACCTCATTCCAAGAAACAACGAACTGATGAACCTCATTCCAAGAAACGACGCACTGATGAACCTCCTAAGATTCAGCGAGCTAATGAACCTTCCTCCAATATCTCCGCTAAAAAGCGCCTCGCCTTTTAGGTTTCCAAAAATATATTTATACATGACAATTTGTTGGTATTGTGTACAATCAATATGCTTTTTTTTAATAAAGTTTTACATTTTATTATGCCTATTAATCTCCCAGAATTGTGTGTTCCGGAAATTTCACCAACATTGTCTTTTTCTTAAGTGGGATTTTCATTTGTAATTCTGGATTTCGCTTATGAATCTTCAATAAGTTCCGAAAATCGTATATAATTATTAGCGTTAGAAAACAGTCAGCTAAGAATGAAAAAATTAATACATAGCATAAGAAACCTTCCATATGTAGAAAGACTGATATCATTAAAATTACATTCTCGTAAGACGAGGAATAAGGGGAGACATGACTGATGTGTATAAGACCATTAGAAAGTAGGAGCACTGCAGGAGGCCTGTTGGGCCATACTAGGTAGGTCCTTCGTAAATCCATTCCCCTAACAGAATATTTACCCAAATCAACATCGATTCCAGACTGAAGGACTGATCACCTGGAACTCTCCTTCCGCCACTGTTTGGCGATACGTATCTTCCATAAAGATTCGAGATGAATGGTTCAAAGAGTCGACACGTTGATAAATTAGACATAAGAGTTATACATGTGTCTAATTTATTTTTCTTAAGTGGGATTTCCATTTGTAATTCTGGATTCCACTGATGAATCTTTAATAAGACTCACGAAATTGTATGGTATGGCTTAATATTTAATAGGTTCAGAAAGTCGTATATAGAAAACATTTATGTGAGAATGACAAAATTAATATACAGCATAAGAAATCTTCCATATGAAAAATAATTGAAATCTCGTAAATTACATGCTCTTGTAAGACGAAGAATGAGGGGAGACATGATTGATGTGTATAAGTCGAAGATGAGCATAAATAAGTGAGATACGAATAAGATACTTAGAAAATACCTTCAGGAAAGAACTCGAAAAGTACTGGTTTAGAAATAAGGTTTTGAGGCTAAAAGAACAAAAATTCACAATACCGTCACTGGAACAATACACAAATAACCCTATGTGCAAGTTATTTATGTGTTTAAGCTAATTGCTCAGGTAACTTTAAATAATGGATCGGGTGAATATTTCTTAGTGGGTTTGGGTTTGAGAAGGGCCTAACTTGTATGGGCCTGCTGCAGTGCTCCTCCTTTATGATCACCTGGCGGAGAGCACCTCACAACCGGTGAATAAAAAGGCCGATGCGTCTCAGTACAGTCACTTTAGCTCTGTATTTCCAGCAGTGACCATAATGTCAATGTCGCCGCTACTTAAGACGAAGCTTATGCTGCAAGAGAAGAACTTGGTATTCAACATTACCGTCGATAAGCTCACCCTCTACCATAAAATGAAGAGTAAATGCTGTCTCCACAGGTTCATCTTTGTACGTAATGTTCTTCGCCGCTTGAGGCAGGAAGCAGCGTTAGAGAAATCACAATGCAGCCGATCTTCTGTTAGGTAAGACACATATGCAACAGTTAGGTATCTTTATTATGAAACGTTTCGCCTACACAGTAGGCTTCTTCAGTCAAGTACAGAAAAGTTGATAGAAGCAGAAGATACTTGAAGACGATGTAATCAGTCCATCACCCTTAAAGTTTTGAGGTGGTCAGTCCCTCAGTCTGGAGAAGAGCATTGTTCCATAGTATGAAACAATATGGAGATGAAGTGACAGAATGGAGCTTTTTATAGCGTCAAGAGGTGAGACGTAGGCCACTAGGAGAGGTAAGAACTCAGATGTTGAAAGGTCAGGTCCCTCTCAAATCCAGCCGCTCTCACTAGTGGAAGTTGTCGAAGTTGATTGCAGGTCTGTACAACTTCCACTAGTGAGAGCGGCTGGATTTGAGAGGGACCTGACCTTTCAACATCTGAGTTCTTACCTCTCCTAGTGGCCTACGTCTCACCTCTTGACGCTATAAAAAGCTCCATTCTGTCACTTCATCTCCATATTGTTTCATACTATGGAACAATGCTCTTCTCCAGACTGAGGGACTGACCACCTCAAAACTTTAAGGGTGATGGACTGATTACATCGTCTTCAAGTATCTTCTGCTTCTATCAACTTTTCTGTACTTGACTGAAGAAGCCTACTGTGTAGGCGAAACGTTTCATAATAAAGATACCTAACTGTTGCATATGTGTGTTACCTAACAACCTGTCGGTATTTTATACCATTTTAATGTTCAGCCGATCTTCTGCCACACCAAGGCAAGCTGGTGAACCTGCTTCCAAGAAACAACGAACTGATGAACCTCATTCCAAGAAACAACGAACTGATGAACCTCATTCCAAGAAACAACGAACTGATGAACCTCATTCCAAGAAACAACGAATTGATGAGCCTCATTCCAAGAAACAACGAACTGATGAACCTTCCAGGAAACGACGCACTTATGAACCTCCTAAGATTCAGCAAGCTAGTGAACCTTCCAAGAACATAAGAACATAAGAATGTAGGAACACTGCAGAAGGCCTACTGGCCCATACGAGGCAGGTCCTTATCAAAACGACATCTACCTAAAGCTACTCAAGAAACAACTCCCGCACCCCCCAACACCAATCAAACCCAGCCCCTCCCACTCATATATTTGTCCAGTCTCTTCTTAAAGCTACCCAAGGTCCTAGCCTCTATCACCCCACTGGGAAGACTGTTCCACGCATCTACAACTCTGTTAGAAAACCAGTACTTACCTATGTCCTTTCTAAATCTAAATTTATCCAACTTAAATCCATTATTCCTGGTTCTTACCTGGTTCGACACCCTCAGTACTTTATTAATGTCTCCCTTATTTATGCCAGTCATCCACTTATACACTTCAATGATATCTCCCCTCATTCTACGCCTCTCCAGAGAGTGGAGATTTAAGGCTTTAAGTCTATCTTCATACGGGAGGTTCCTTACACAGTAAATAATTTTAGTCATTCTTCTCTGTATGTTCTCTAATGAGTCTATGTCCATCCTGTAGTAAGGGGACCAAAACTGAGCAGCATAATCTAAATGAGGCCTCACTAGTGATGTATAGAGCTGTAAAATAACTTTTGGACTTCTGTTACTTATACTTCTTGAGATAAATCCAAGTAATCTGTTGGCCTTGTTGCGCACACTGAGGCACTGCTGTCTTGGCTTTAGATTTCTGCTTACCATGACTCCCAAGTCTTTTTCACATTCTGTATGACCAAGCTCTACTTCACCTAGATTATAGCTTCGAGGGTTATTTTCATTACCAAGGGCAAGTACCTTACACTTATCCATATTAAACTTCATCTGCCATTTCTCAGACCAAGACATTAATATGTTCAAATCGTCCTGGAGTTCATTGATATCCTCCTCAGAGTGAATTATACGGCCTATCTTTGTATCATCAGCAAACTTACTCATGTCACTAGTAATCCCTTCATCAAGGTCATTAATGTAAATTATGAACAAGAGAGGGCCTAAAACTGATCCTTGTGGAACGCCACTAGTGACTAATCCCCATTCAGATTTCACTCCATTAATGGTAACTCTCTGCTTTCTATTGGTAAGCCATGCCTCAATCCATGCTAGAACTTTACCTCCTATACCATGAGCTGCCACTTTTCTTAAGAGTCTCTTGTGAGGTACTCTGTCGAAGGCTTTACTAAAATCCAAATAAACAATATCATATTCCTTATCACTGTCAACTGCCTCAAGTGTTCTATTGAAGAACGTCAGTAAGTTTGTCAGGCAGGAACGACCTCTCGTGAATCCATGCTGAGATTCATTTATCAAG
>NW_027199254.1:25000-34084 GCF_038502225.1 Cherax quadricarinatus | reverse complement strand
CTTCCATTTTCCTTTTACATTCACTGTGGCTACAACTAAAAAATTATCTAATGTATCCGTTCCCCACTATAAACATGTACATTAGGGTTATAATTTTTTTTACTTTTTTTCCAAATAAAACATCTGTCTCAAAAAATCGATGAACTTTTGTTTAAAAGCAAAGAAGAAGTCCCTAATTCCTCTTAGTTTTCAAAAAAATCAACATATCTGCGTTACTACTCATAAGTTGCAACTCAAGAAAGTATTAATTGGCAACTCAAATTAACGAAAAATATTAATCACCATATATTTACGTTACTAATCATAAGTAGCAGCTCAGAAAATTATTAACTTGCAACTCAAACCACAATTTATCAGTTGTCAGCATCAAGTTCTGGACAGAATTCTCCGTTTGGTAATGGATGTAAATCTTGGTGCTAAAACATCGAGTATCCGTGTTTATCCCAACTGGTGAAGAATTATGAGGAACTAAAGGCACAAGACTTTGGAGAAGATATACGGATTCATTTCATACACCTGGGCAGATTATTGGTTTACTGATCAGATGTACGATGAAAATGGTTTCAAGAATTTGTCAGAAATATTGAAACCTTACAAGAAAGAACACATCAAAACACTTACAAAGAAGTGTGATCAGCTTTTAATGTTAAGATTGTGAATAATAAAGACAAACCTTGTGGAACATAGTGTACCAGTGTGCGTATTCCTAGACTGTGGAAGACGTGGACATCCAAGGACACTTCAGCTTCTATCAAGTCACCGATACTTGTCGAGAAGGTGTAAATAACACCATAGCTCACGTTACAAGAGCAAGGTAAGTTTCCAACTATATCTTGTCACAGAGGGGACTGCGCAGTTCTTGTGTCATTGAGGTGTGGACTTTTGAGTCCACACACGTGAGTATAGGATTCAATGGATCCAGTCAGTATTCAGCAGTGAAAATACTGGCATAACACCCCCTAGGGGAAATTAAACTTATACATAATAATTTATATTCCAGCCCTTGAGGAAGTGCATACGACAGCTTCTCAAGACATCGCCTACAGGGACGGCTGTGTAGGCAAAAGCTGTCTATCAGGCTAAGTCCCATTTTGGTCCACTATTTAATCTTTGACTTAGCTTGTAGCTTTACCATCAACAAAAGGAGAAATAAAAATAGGGAATAAGAAAAGCTAAAAGAGATTATGAGGGTAAAGTTGCAAGAGAATCGAAGACTAACCCAAAAGGATTCTTTCAGATAGGCCCATTCAAAAGTTACTCGGGTCAACTCACCGACAGTGATAAGGAAATGTGTAGGATTTTCAACACTTCTTTCAGTTTTTACGTAGGAAGATACTAGCGATATTCCAGAAATAATAAATTATATAGAACAGGACGATAATAAACTATGCACGATTAGGGTCACAAGTGACATGGTCATTTGGCAAATAGATAATTTAAAACCTAACAAATCCCCAGACCCTGATGAACTATACGTATGGATTCTAAAGGAATGTAAAGAAGAGCTTAGCAAACCTTTGGCTAAGCTGTTCAACATATCACTACAAACTGGCAGTGCCAGTAAGTGGAAGACGGCAAATGTGATACTTATTTTCAAAGCAGATGACAGGTCCCTAGCTTCGAATTGTAGATATATAAACCTAACCTCCATAGTGGGAAAATTTATGGAATGAATAATTGCTGAGGCAATTCGTAGCCAACTTGAAAAGCATAAATTGATCATCGAATCTCAGCATGGTTTTACAAAAGGGCGTTCCTGCCTTACGAATTTACTGACCTATTTCACTAAGGTATTTGAGGAGGTAGATCATAGTAATGAATATAATATTGTGTATATCAGAGACTATTGAGGAAAATTAAGGCACATGGAATAGGAAAAAAAAATCCTGGACAGGTGTGTGGTTGACTGGTAAGGCAGCAAAGAGTTTGCATAAATGGGGTGAAACCAGAGTGGCGAAGCGCCACGAGCGGTGTTCCACAGAGGTCAGTGTTGGGCCCCTTGTTGTTCACTATCTACATACACGACTAAACGATGACAGTAAAATAGGCCGACGAATTCATTCTGACGAGGACATTAGAGCACTCTAGGAAGATTTGAATAGACGATGCAGTGGTCGGAGAAATGGCAGATGCAAAGTTCTAAACATTGCCATATATAAACTTTCTAAACCATGCCACGTATAAACTAAATAATGTAGATCTTAATAATACTGATTGCAAAAAGGATTTGGGAGTTCTGGTTAGCAGTAATCTAAAACCAAGACAACAGTTCATAAGTGTTCACAGTAAAACGAACAGAATCTTTGGCTTCATATCAAGAAGCATAACTAATAGCAGTCCTCAAGTTGTTCTTCAACTCTATATATCTTTGGTTAGGCCTCTTCTAGATTATACTGCACAGTTTTGGTCACCGTATTACAGAATGGATATAAATTCTCTGGAAAGCGTACAAAGGAGGATGACAAAGTTGATCCCATGTATAAGAAGTCTTCCCTACGAGAATAGACTGAGGGCCCTGAATCTGCTCTCTCTATAAAGGCATAGAATTAGGGATGATACGATTAAGGTGTATAAATGGAAAAGAGGAAAGAATAAAGGGGATGTAAATAGCGTGCTAAAAATATCTAGCCAAGACAGGACTCGCAACAATGGTTTTAAGTTGGAAAAATTCAGATTCAGGAAGGATATAGGAAAGCACTGATTTGATAACAGAGTTGTGGATGAGCGGAACAAACTCCCAAGTACTATCATAGAAGCTAGAACGTTGTGTTAGATAAATACATGAGTGGGTGTGGGCTTCTGTGAGTTGGGCCTGACTAGCTTGTACTACTTGGTCAGATGCCGTGCTTCTTCCTTAAGTGAATGTGACCTGACCTGAATAGGTTGGGGCATTGGCTTAAATCGGTAGGAGACTTAGACCTCCTGCCTAACATGGGCCAGTAGGCCTGCTGCAGTGTTGCTTCTTTCTTACGTTGTAACACAGAGTTCGACGAGTCTGGGCCCGGGGCTGAGTGCATGGACATGTTGTCAATTATTTTCTCAAAACCTATCGAAGTTAGGGTAACGTCGGAAATCTGGCACACATTGATGGAGCTTTGAGGCTCATTCATGAAAAATCATTTGGATTGCCGATCTTTAGACTGATTAGTGGCTCGCTAAATACAGAGTCGTATTGGGATTTCATTATCTCACTCATTTCTTTGTTGTAGTCTGTGTAAGTCCCATCTTGTCTGAGCAAGGGCCCGATACTAGATGTGGTATTTGCCTTGTTTTTGGCATGTGAAAAAAATATTTCGAATTTCTTTCAATTTCACTAATCGCGTTTATCTCCTCCTGTCTCTCCTGGGCCATGTATGAGTCCTGGTCAGCGCTTCCTTCCGTGTATCAGATAACACTATGTAACACAATGTTTGTTCCAGGCAACTGATTACTATAAAAATGCATCAGTTGATTACCATTAGAATGAAGGTATTAATTACGCAATTGGTAAATCACCTGATCACATACTTGATATACCAGCCGATCACATACTGGGTGAAACCTCAGTGTCAGTTAATTACAATTCATCAGCTTGTATCAACTGACCACACAAATGCATCACATAAATAATGCATCACAAATTATACAGCAACTGACCACAAAGAAACGATCAATGGTTTGCATTAAAGATTGAGATCAGATTACAGGAAGTGTTTATTAGTAAAGTGGAGGAAGTATTGAAAGAGATGTGTACTGTGTTTGTCACAGTATATATGTTCATTATTTGCTTAAACTTTTATTTTAATTAAGCATCAAAGTATTTTTGACTGGTTGTAAATTATTGGAGAACCCAATAAACCAAACCAATCAAGAGGGATGTGCTTATTTTGCTCATTTTTTGTTGTTGTTGTTGGTGTTGTTAATCTTGTTGTTGTTGTGATTGTAGTATTACAACCCAGGATTCCAAATGGCCTGTTATCCCGGGTGTAATGGGAGCAAAATAAACACAGCAGAAAAAGTTTAGACTTATATTATCCTTCACCAATTTAGAACAGCAATATGTACACTATGTACAGTGATAAGTATAGTGCACTCCACGGTAAGCAAGGCAGAAATAGAAGCCACAAGATAGCAGACCGTGCTTCAACCAGCTCTAGAATGGGAATGACAAGGGCAGACAGGAGAGCGGTACCCACATAACCTCTGCGATTGCCAAAACCATCTTCTTATTGGCTAGAACCTGGTCACTAGTTGAACGACGGGGCCCCATCATCAACTCTTAGCAACCTGGTTCGCTGGTTGGGGGAGATAGCCTGTAAATGAGGGTGTGTTTTTTATTATCACACTGGCCGATTCCCACCAAGGCAGGGTGGCCCGAAAAAGAAAAACTTTCACCATCATTCACTCCATCACTGTCTTGCCAGAAGGGTGCTTTACACTACAGTTTTTAAACTGCAACATTAACACCCCTCCTTCAGAGTGCAGGCACTGTACTTCCCATCTCCAGGACTCAAGTCCGGCCTGCCGGTTTCCCTGAACCCCTTCATAAATGTTACTTTGCTCACACTCCAACAGCACGTCAAGTATTAAAAACCATTTGTCTCCATTCACTCCTATCAAACACGCTCACGCATGCCTGCTGGAAGTCCAAGCCCCTCGCACACAAAACCTCCTTTACCCCCTCCCTCCAACCTTTCCTAGGCCGACCCCTACCCCGCCTTCCTTCCACTACAGACTGATACACTCTTGAAGTCACTCTGTTTCGCTCCATTCTCTCTACATGTCCGAACCACCTCAACAACCCTTCCTCAGCCCTCTGGACAACAGTTTTGGTAATCCCGCACCTCCTCCTAACTTCCAAACTACGAATTCTCTGCATTATATTCACACCACACATTGCCCTCAGACATGACATCTCCACTGCCTCCAGCCTTCTCCTCGCTGCAACATTCATCACCCATGCTTCACACCCATATAAGAGCGTTGGTAAAACTATACTCTCATACATTCCCCTCTTTGCCTCCAAGGACAAAGTTCTTTGTCTCCACAGACTCCTAAGTGCACCACTCACCCTTTTCCCCTCATCAATTCTATGATTCACCTCATCTTTCATAGACCCATCCGCTGACACGTCCACTCCCAAATATCTGAATACATTCACCTCCTCCATACTCTCTCCCTCCAATCTGATATCCAATCTTTCATCACCTAATCTTTTTGTTATCCTCATAACCTTACTCTTTCCTGTATTCACTTTTAATTTTCTTCTTTTGCACACCCTACCAAATTCATCCACCAATCTCTGCAACTTCTCTTCAGAATCTCCCAAGAGCACAGTGTCATCAGCAAAGAGCAACTGTGACAACTCCCACTTTATGTGTGATTCTTTATCTTTTAACTCCACGCCTCTTGCCAAGACCCTCGCATTTACTTCTCTTACAACCCCATCTATAAATATATTAAACAACCACGGTGACATCACACATCCTTGTCTAAGGCCTACTTTTACTGGGAAATAATTTCCCTCTTTCCTACATACTCTAACTTGAGCCTCACTATCCTCGTAAAAACTCTTCACTGCTTTCAGTAACCTACCTCCTACACCATACACCTGCAACATCTGCCACATTGCCCCCCTATCCACCCTGTCATACGCCTTTTCCAAATCCATAAATGCCACAAAGACCTCTTTAGCCTTATCTAAATACTGTTCACTTATATGTTTCACTGTAAACACCTGGTCCACACACCCCCTACCTTTCCTAAAGCCTCCTTGTTCATCTGCTATCCTATTCTCCGTCTTACTCTTAATTCTTTCAATAATAACTCTACCATACACTTTACCAGGTATACTCAACAGACTTATCCCCCTATAATTTTTGCACTCTCTTTTGTCCCCTTTGCCTTTATACAAAGGAACTATGCATGCTCTCTGCCAATCCCTAGGTACCTTACCCTCTTCCATACATTTATTAAATAATTGCACCAACCACTCCAAAACTATATCCCCACCTGCTTTTAACATTTCTATCTTTATCCCATCAATCCCGGCTGCCTTACCCCCTTTCATTTTACCTACTGCCTCACGAACTTCCCCCACACTCACAACTGGCTCTTCCTCACTCCTACAAGATGTTATTCCTCCTTGCCCTATACACGAAATCACAGCTTCCCTATCTTCATCAACATTTAACAATTCCTCAAAATATTCCCTCCATCTTCCCAATACCTCTAACTCTCCATTTAATAACTCTCCTCTCCTATTTTTAACTGACAAATCCATTTGTTCTCTAGGCTTCCTTAACTTGTTAATCTCACTCCAAAACTTTTTCTTATTTTCAACAAAATTTGTTGATAACATCTCACCCACTCTCTCATTTGCTCTCTTTTTACATTGCTTCACCACTCTCTTAACCTCTCTCTTTTTCTCCATATACTCTTCCCTCCTTGCATCACTTCTACTTTGTAAAAACTTCTCATATGCTAACTTTTTCTCCCTTACTACTCTCTTTACATCATCATTCCACCAATCGCTCCTCTTCCCTCCCGCACCCACTTTCCTGTAACCACAAACTTCTGCTGAACACTCTAACACTACATTTTTAAACCTACCCCATACCTCTTCGACCCCATTGCCTATGCTCTCATTAGCCCATCTATCCTCCAATAGCTGTTTATATCTTACCCTAACTGCCTCCTCTTTTAGTTTATAAACCTTCACCTCTCTCTTCCCTGATGCTTCTATTCTCCTTGTATCCCATCTACCTTTTACTCTCAGTGTAGCTACAACTAGAAAGTGATCTGATATATCTGTGGCCCCTCTATAAACATGTACATCCTGAAGTCTACTCAACAGTCTTTTATCTACCAATACATAATCCAACAAACTACTGTCATTTCGCCCTACATCATATCTTGTATACTTATTTATCCTCTTTTTCTTAAAATATGTATTACCTATAACTAAACCCCTTTCTATACAAAGTTCAATCAAAGGGCTCCCATTATCATTTACACCTGGCACCCCAAACTTACCTACCACACCCTCTCTAAAAGTTTCTCCTACTTTAGCATTCAGGTCCCCTACCACAATTACTCTCTCACTTGGTTCAAAGGCTCCTATACATTCACTTAACATCTCCCAAAATCTCTCTCTCTCCTCTACATTCCTCTCTTCTCCAGGTGCATACACGCTTATTATGACCCACTTTTCGCATCCAACCTTTACTTTAATCCACATAATTCTTGAATTTACACATTCATATTCTCTTTTCTCCTTCCATAACTGATCCTTCAACATTACTGCTACCCCTTCCTTTGCTCTAACTCTCTCAGATACTCCAGATTTAATCCCATTTATTTCCCCCCACCGAAACTCCCCTACCCCCTTCAGCTTTGTTTCGCTTAGGGCCAGGACATCCAACTTCTTTTCATTCATAACATCAGCAATCATCTGTTTCTTGTCATCCGCACTACATCCACGCACATTCAAGCATCCCAGTTTTATAAAGTTTTTCTTCTTCTCTTTTTTAGTAAATGTCTACAGGAGAAGGGGTTACTAGCCCATTGCTCCCGGCATTTTAGTCGCCTCATACGACACGCATGGCTTACGGAGGAAAGATTCTTTTCCACTTCCCCATGGACAATAGAAGAAATAAAGAAGAACAAGAGCTATTTAGAAAAAGGAGAAAAACCTAGATGTATGTATATATATATATGCATGTGCGTGTCTGTGAAGTGTGACCAAAGTGTAAGTAGGAGTAGCAAGATATCCCTGTTATCTAGCGTGTTTATGAGACAGAAAAAGAAACCAGCAATCCTACCATCATGCAAAACAGTTACAGGTTTCTGTTTCACAGTCATCTGGCAGGACGGTAGTACTTCCCTGGGTGGTTGCTGTCTACCAACCTACTACTCGTAGCTAAACGCTTCCACGACAAATGTCTTTAAGCGTGAATATGTCTCTTTATCTACACTGACTATAATCTATTTCGTCTTTGTGGAAATCACTTATGTGTCTTGAGTGATGTAATTTTAATATAACAAGAATATAGGTATTTAATGAGGCACCATTTTAAAGATGTTCTTAATGAGCCACTGAGTAAACAATTACATGGTCTTAACCAACAAATAAACTAATAATAACAACAGATAAAACTACAGCTCAGTGAAGGATGTATAAGTAGAAGAAAATGCTAAAGCAGACAGACAAGTAGAATACTGGAAATAGGAAATATAAACATGAAAATAAAACACACACACACACACACACACACACACATGCATCCATTAAGGCCAACGTTAACATTAATGATATGACTTTAACAGTCAGGAAGATAAACGAGAAACAAATGCAAAAATAAACACGAGGAAAGCCAAGCGGCGGCACCGGGTATCAAGGCAGTAACTGGGTGCCAAATCTGGTGTTCGCCACTGTCACTTCTGGATCCTGAAGGGAGGGGAAGGAAGGGGAAGAGGATGAGGGAGGTGGAAGTTATGATGGGAGGAAGGCGGGGTAGAGGGGAGAGGATGGCGGAAGGGAATTATTGGAGGTAGAGTAAAGGAATGAGGATGGTTATCGAGAAGGTGGAAGGGGGGAGGAAAGGGAAATGTATGTTTTGGAGTGTGAGAGGATGAGTGTTTGAGGGGGATGTGATGTGGAGAGCGACACTACAGTATTATTGTCTTCGCTATCATTCTAAGCTTCAGTCACCATCTTCACCATCATTCCTAACTTTCGTCACAATATTCAATATCATTCCCAGCTTCTAACACCATTTTCATTATCCTCAACACCGTGACAGAAGCTGAAGATAATTATATCATTCCGGCGTCACAATCACCACCAATTACATGCTTGGTCAGGCAGTTTTTTCAGCAGAGACACACCAACATAGTACTTATGTTAGCAAGATGTCTCAAGTCTTAGTCTAAATTCTAAAGCCTACACTTGTATTCTAACCATTGTAATATAACCGAGAACATAACAGTTGTTTCCTTTCACCGATCTGGTAAGTGTAATCCACCAGATGTCAAGAAGGAGAATAATAACTAATATGGTAACCAGCGGTGTCCCCACTGTCGGTGTTCACTGGAAATTAGTGT
>NW_027199254.1:0-22500 GCF_038502225.1 Cherax quadricarinatus | reverse complement strand
CAATTTAAATTTGAATGAATGTTGAGTGAGGGAGGGTAGCAGTCAGCTGATCAGGCTGCTGGCACCAGTGTTGACACAAAATATCCAAACATAGTTAATTGGGTTAACGGTGTGATCTGAAATATTAATAAATACAGATATTGTTGGGTTATAGCAGCAGTGTAGTGATAAAGTCATAAACGAGTGATTAAATAAATACTGAAAGTAAGAAAAAATTGGTCAATCCCCAGCTGTTGGTGTTGTGAATGTAGTTAATATCATCAGACTTGTTATGACCATAATACTGTACTGAAGAAAAAACAGTGAATACCAAGTCTTAATAGAAAAATAAAATAAAAACTTGAATGCATGATAAAGTTCCTGAAGGAGTTGATAGCAGCCACCACCAGGAACCTCCACTGTGCAGACATCACTTGTCTATGTGTGGTTAGTTTTTGGTTGGTGTCTCAAGTCTCAGTGTCTGGTCCTGCTGGTTGTATGCTATACCATCACTCTCTCCCTAACTTTCAGTGCCAGGAGATAGGGGTAACACTGATAATGTTTAGTAAATTATCTAAATATCTTCAGAAGAGTTGTGTACCCTTGTGACCCCCCCCCCGTCTTTCTGACAGCGATAAGCTAGTAAACAAGTACACATATACAAACACACGTGTTCACCAGTAATTATTATTATAGTAAATATTAGTATATATTAATAAGGAATTGAGTGAGAAAGAATTCTATAATCTTTAAAAAAGTAACGTAGCCTAGTGTGCAAAAAAATCGACACCATGCCTAACCCTTCTAGGGTAGGGTAGGTGCCTGAGCCCGAGCTTACAGCTCACAAGACTGTCATTCCCATTAGCCCCCTTGGGGCGGGGATGACAGACCAGAGAGGCCTAGCTAGTGACTAGGCCTGGGGACAGTTGGTCCCAAAGATGAGGAGGTACTTGTGCCTCCTCCCATGGGAGACTTAGGTCTCAGACAGTCCTTAAAGAGGGAGCCAAGGCCGGGCCACCACTTGGAAAAGGCCCGGGCCGGGAGAATACCGGCGAATCTTTAATAATAATAATAATAGTGTGCAAAAAATCGACACCATGCCTAACCCTTCTAGGGTAGGGTAGGTGCCTGAGTCCGAGCCTTTAGCTCATAAGACTGTCATTCCCATTAGCCCCCTTGGGGCTGGGATGGCAGACCAGAGAGGCCTAGCTTGTGGCTAGGCCTGGGGACAGTTGGTCCCAAAGATGAGGAGGTGCTTGTGCCTCCTCCCATGGGAGACTTTGTGTCATGCCCCTATGGTTAACCTTCCTTTAATATTACATTGCGGTTATTTCCTTTAATAGCTAAATTGGAAATGAACGTCCTTGTATTATTAAGACTAATTCTTATTAACAATTATTATAATTTATGTAACATGGCCATGATAAGTTTAATTGGAGGTATAGTAACCTGCCTTCCGCCCGGTGTGCCGGTGTATAGTTAGCCGTGATGTTCGATGGTTATACCCCCCTTTCCCCCCCCCTTTATGTTCAACTACTCTACTGAGTGTTGGCGAGTCACGTCACGTGACCCACTTTACCTGTATGCTCAAGGTTGAGGGACGAGCAGTGAAGAAGTAGCAGCCAACGAGAACACTCCTGCTCGTCTCTGGTAACTGGCCAAGGTTTATTAGCCGGCCTGGACATATTCTGTTTTATTCTGACTGCTTCCAATTGGGAAACAAGACTTTATACATTAAAGTAATCTCCAGTTATATATATGTTATATCTAGGATCTCCTCCTAATCGTCTGTTATGAAAGCCTTATGTATATGTTGGATACTATAGAAGAAACATGCATTCTTAACTTATATACGATAATTCGTATGTTATTTCTGGCTTTTGTTGTATTATGAATATACTTAATTAAAATTAGGCATTCCGGAGGATCACTATTATTACCCTAACCTCTCTGACCAAAATTGTTATGCTCTAAAAAGAAGGAAATAGTGGTTACAATACTTGGAGTGTAACACTTAGGTCTCAGACACTCCCAAGGCCGGGCCACCACTTGGATAAGGCCCGGGCCGGGAGAATACCCGCGAATCTTTAATAATAATAATAATAGTGTGCAAAGATCCGGGCCGGGAGAGTACCGGTGAACCAAGAACAACAAAGATCCGGGCCGGGAGAGTACCGGTGAACCAAGAACAACAAAGATCCGGGCCGGGAGAGTACCAGTGAACCAAGAACAACAAAGATCCGGGCCGGGAGAGTACCAGTGAACCAAGAACAACAAAGATCCGGGCCGGGAGAGTACCAGTGAACCAAGAACAACAAAGATCCGGGCCGGGAGAGTACCAGTGAACCAAGAACAACAAAGATCCGGGCCGGGAGAGTACCGGTGAACCAACAACAATAACAATAGTGTGTTAACGTGACCCCCCCCCTCCCCTCTTTTTCAAACAACGACAAGCTAGTAAACACACACACAAACACAAGTGTCCACAGTAATTATTATAGTAGTATATATTAGTGTATATTAATAAGGAATTGATTGTGAAATAATTCCATAATCTTCAAAAGAGTAGCGTAGCCTAGTGTGATGTATGAACCCCCCCCTTTTTTTTAGACTAAGACAAAAGCGCGTGCGCACACACACATACACATGATGGCAGCCGCAGCCGCAGCAAGCAGCAACAAGGCTGCTCCTATATCTTGCCGTCCCCTGGGCCTATCCGAACTCCAGTGATGGCCAAATTGGCAAGTACTGCTGCAACAACATGCAAGGAACCTATAGTGACATAAAAACTGACGGTGACGACAACGAAATGGACTAAATATGACAAAAGAGGGACCGGCATTCAAGTACCAGACCTGCTGCCAGACGTGAACCAGACATGAGACGTTTTCCACTACAATGAAATAACTGACCTCCATATCAACTGCACCAGTGTTTAACGGGAAGACAACATGGCAGAAAACCTGATCAACTAAATCTCCAAGGAAATGACAGGTCTGTAGGACTTTTTTCTTCAGTGCCAAACGAGGGCAAGAATTGAGCATTTAAACATGGCTGACCGGCATCCGAACAGCCGCTACTGCCAGACGTACAACTAGCGAAGTGAAATTCTCATCTTTACTGACGTTCATCTGTTGACAGTAGCATCATATCTGTACCACCATCATATCACCTGTACCAGTGCTAACGAGAGGGAAACACAGGAGACATCGTCAAATCAACAGTACAAAACTCCAAGGTTATAGGTCGGATATCCCTCAGTGCCAGTCGTGAGAAAGAAGTGAATAGTTAAACAGTCAAGGTTAATGTTTTAGTAGCTGACCTATATTCAGCTGACCAGTGTACAGTGAGAGAATCATAGCAGAAAACGCCAAATATATCTATAAACTCAAGGAAAATCAGGTTGTAGGTGGCGTTACTCCCCTCAGTGTTTTAAAAATGGCTGAGTCAGCAGAACAGGTCAGGAGACAACAACACGACACAACCCCCGATAAAAGGAATTGAGGGGGATTTGGAAGGATAAAACCATGGATTAAACCTTTCTGATCTACCAGAATGGAAAGGAGTTAGAAGTTAATTGGGAAGCCAGACTGTGAAGTGAGATGGGAAGGGGAGTGTGTAATAAGGGGTTAACTGTAAGGGTTTTGTGAAGTTAAGGGAAAAGTGAGCAGTGAAGAGGGTTTTGAAGAGGAAATTTTACTAGTAATTCAGTGGTGATTGCTAAAGCAGATACTAAGTGTACTAGGGACTGGAAAAGAGAAATAAATATTATTGTATATGAGTAAAAGAGCGAAGAGTGAAAATGGCAGGCATTAGGGGGGTACAGGCTGCCATAATTATATTTATCTTTCTTCTTCAATTCCATGAAGAAAGAAATCAGTCATGGGGGCTGGAAAAGGTGAATGGAGTAACAGCGCCCTGGACAGTAAAAGCCCAACAGTTGCCATCCTACCAGAAAAGTAAATGTCACTATCGCCGCAAGGTATGGCAACACCGCATACCCAAACAAAAACAGTGGCACACAGCTCTTATTGTAGCGCTCTTAAGTGGTGATATCCAAATTAATCCAGGACCTCAAACTATTGTGCAGAGGCAAAACAGACAGATAAATGACGGCGATAATGACGGTCTAGTAGCTAGGAATGATAACCTTAACTCCATATGTAATGCATACATAGGTCAATGTGAGACAATACAGCCATTATTATCTCAAACACTACCAAACAGGTGCATACACTGTACTAAAGTACGCATGAAAAACAGAAAAGGCACCTTATGTAAAATGTGTAAGGGGTGGGTGCATGATGGATGTATGTACAATTATAGCAACGGTGCCAGAATTCATTTTGTGTGTAACAAATGCACTTTGGCACAGTTACCCTTTAGCAGTGATGACATTGATTTACCTAATTTTAATACAAATGACCCATTGCCATATATTGATGATTATGATTGTTTTATGAAAACAGGCCTTCACTTTATTCATGTCAATGCAAGATCACTTCTTCCTAAATTGGCAGAGATTAGGATTCTAGCTAACAAAATTAGGGCGGCAGTTATAACCATCTCTGAATCTTGGTTGGATGATACGGTGACTGACGACGAGGTCAAAATAGATGGTTACAATATAAAACGCTTAGATAGGAACAGAAAGGGTGGTGGAGTATGTGCCTACATTAGAAATGACTTAGCTTACAACCCAAGACCTGATTTAAATAACAATAAACTGGAGATTCTATGGTTTGAAGTGCTGCTTCCCAAGACCAAACCCATCTTAGTAGGAACTAGTTACCGCCCTCCTACCCAGGACCAGTTCTTAGAAGACTTTTCCAGAGTCTTGTCCGGAGTTGAAAACAATTGCGAGACAATAATACTGGGCGACTTCAATATCTGTTTTCAGCAGCAAAATAACGGGCTATGCAAAAGGTATAAGCAAATTCTAGGATTAAATAGTTACACTCAACTAATTAATACTCCAACCCGGATCACACAGTTCTCAGCCACCCTAATTGACCACATACTTTGTAACCGCTCTGAGAACATTAGTCAGTCAGGCGTCATTACCACAGGTCTTAGTGATCATTTCATCATTTACTGCACCAGGAAAATCACTAGGGATAGGATAGGCCTACACAGGACAATAAAAATGAGGTCAACTAGAAACTACAGTAAAGAAACACTGGTAAATAGGCTACACAATTGTGACTGGACAGAGATAACAAGTTGCACGGACGTAAACGATGCCTGGGAAAAATTCAAAACAATGTTCACTACCATCCTTGATAATATTGCACCAGTTAAAGAGGTTAGGATTAAACGAAGAACTGAACCCTGGATGACTACTGAGATATTAGATAATATGAAATTCAGAGACCAGCTGCTAAAAAGATTTAAAGCAAACAGACAGGATATTGCAGCACTAAATGAATTCCAAAGGGTGAGGAACAGAGTACAGAGACTTATAAAAGGAGCAAAGGCAAAGCACTATTGCTCAAAAATTGAAGAGTATAAGCATAACCCCAGAAAGCTCTGGCAACAACTAAAACAGTTGGGGTATAGCCATAAGCCAGTAGATAGGTCTAACATAGTACTCACTATCGATAATGAGGTATGCCACGAAACATCTAAGGTGGCAAATTGCTTTAATTCCTACTACACATCTGTTGCATCAACACTAGTAAGTAAACTACCAGCTGCATCAAATACCTTTAACACAGACTCTGATAAGTTTCAAACATACTATACCAATAAAGGGGTAACCCCAAACAGTTGTCAACTAGTAAGTGTATCTCATGACTTTATTCAAAAAGAACTAAGCAGGTTAAACCCAACTAAGAGCACAGGCCCTGATAACATCCCGTCTAAGTTCCTAAAAGATGGTGCTTCTGAACTGTCAATCCCTATTGCTCACATAATAAATCTATCAATCACCACTAATACCGTACCGGAGGGGTTCAAGGAGGCCAGAGTTACTCCTATCTTCAAGAAAAATAGTAGGTCTGATGTAAGCAACTATAGGCCTGTTAGTATACTCAGTATAATATCTAAAATTCTAGAGAGGGCGGTGTATTCTCAAGTAGTTAAGTACCTTAATGACAACAACATTCTCCATAGCTATCAATCGGGCTTTAGAAGATCCTACTCAACCGACACCTCCCTTATTAATCTGATGGATTACCTGAGAACTGAAATGTCAAAGGGGAACCTCATAGGTATGGTAACCTTAGACCTGCAAAAGGCCTTCGATACTGTCAACCACAATATATTATGTAATAAACTTCAAGCTATCGGTATAGGTTCTGTAGACTGGTTTAAGTCCTACCTTAGCAACAGGAGACAAATAGTCAAAATCAACAAAACAGAATCAGAACCCCTGCCGATAACATGTGGAGTTCCCCAAGGTAGTATTCTGGGTCCCTTATTATTCTTATGTTATGTCAATGATATGCCTATCAGTGTCAAGTGCAAACTCCTACTGTATGCAGATGACAGTGCTCTGTTAGTGTCAGGTAAAGACCCACAAGATATTGCTAATGTTTTAACACTGGAACTGGAGTCCTGCAGCAAATGGTTAGTAGACAACAAACTATCATTACACCTAGGGAAAACTGAAGCCATTCTCTTTGGCACGAAACATAAACTGAGAAGGGTAAATAATTTTAATGTTCAGTGTAATGGGGAGCCCATCACTTTGGTTTCATCAGTAAAATATTTGGGAATCCCCTTTGACCCATGCATGTCAGGAGAATTGATAGGGAACAGTGTAGTAAAGAAAGCGAATGCCAGACTGAAGTTCCTGTATAGACAAGCACAGTGTCTACCTACTGAGGCTCGCAGGACCCTATGTCTAGCCCTTATACAATGCCATATGGATTACGCTTGCTCTTCATGGTACTCTGCCTTGACAAAAAAACTGAAAGATAGACTGCAAATCACCCAGAACAAAATCGTAAGATTCATCCTGGGGCTGGGACCAAGAGAACATGTAGGCCAGGATGAATTACAGCAGTTGGATATGCTGAATGTTGAAGACAGAGTAAAACAACTGAAGCTAAATCATGTTTATAAAATTGCTCACAAACAGTGTCCAGAATATCTTGCTGTCAATTTTGTCAAGGTTGGGAACCAAAGCAATCATAGTACTAGGGGGAGAGAGCACAACTTTGTAGTACCCACAGTCAGTGGCCAGGCTTCAAACACCTTTTATTGTACAGCAATAAAGGAATGGAACAGACTACCCGCACATGTCAAAGCCAGTCATAGCATGAACCAGTTCAAGAAGAGTGCCAAAAGGTGTCTGATGAATGTAGCTACAGAAAGGGAGGGGAATGATTTTCTATTTTTTAGCTAACATACGTGTAAATTTTACCTTATTCCTAGTAATGACCCTCGTATTGTAGATAGTCTTAATGACCCTCGTGTAGTAGATAGTCTTTTTAGTATGATAATAAGATGTTATCTTCATTGTAGAATAATAAGAAAATATTATAACCTTTATATTATAATAATAAGGTAAAAGGACCCCAATGGAAATAAGTCACTCTGTCTGACTTTTTTGGGTTATCCTAGGTTCTCTACACATATGCTGCTATGTATGATAATTCTATGTAACTGTATTTGTGTATACCTGAATAAACTTACTTACTTACTTACACACACACACACACACACACACACACATACACACACACACACACACACACACACACACACACACACACACACACACACACACACACACACACACACACACACACACACACACACACACACACACACACACACACACATGTGTAGTTTCCTGGTAACGGAATAACAGTGATCAAGTGTGTAGTTTCCTGGTAACGGAATAACAGTGATCAAGTGTGTAGTTTCCTGGTAACGGAATAACAGTGATTAAGTGTGTAGTTTCCTGGTAACGGAATAACAGTGATCAAGTGTGTAGTTTCCTGGTAACGGAATAACAGTGATCAAGTGTGTAGTTTCCTGGTAACGGAATAACAGTGATCAAGTGTGTAGTTTCCTGGTAACGGAATAACAGTGATCAAGTGTGTAGTTTCCTGGTAACGGAATAACAGTGATCAAGTGTGTAGTTTCCTGGTAACGGAATAACAGTGATCAAGTGTGTAGTTTCCTGGTAACGGAATAACAGTGATCAAGTGTGTAGTTTCCTGGTAACGGAATAACAGTGATCAAGTGTGTAGTTTCCTGGTAACGGAATAACAGTGATCAAGTGTGTAGTTTCCTGGTAACGGAATAACAGTGATCAAGTGTTAACAGTGATCAAGTGTGTAGTTTCCTGGTAACGGAATAACAGTGATCAAGTGTGTAGTTTCCTGGTAACGGAATAACAGTGATCAAGTGTGTAGTTTCCTGGTAACGGAATAACAGTGATCAAGTGTGTAGTTTCCTGGTAACGGAATAACAGTGATCAAGTGTGTAGTTTCCTGGTAACGGAATAACAGTGATCAAGTGTGTAGTTTCCTGGTAACGGAATAACAGTGATCAAGTGTGTAGTTTCCTGGTAACGGAATAACAGTGATCAAGTGTGTAGTTTCCTGGTAACGGAATAACAGTGATCAAGTGTATCAAGTTTCCTGGTAACGGAATAACAGTGATCAAGTGTGTAGTTTCCTGGTAACGGAATAACAGTGATCAAGTGTGTAGTTTCCTGGTAACGGAATAACAGTGATCAAGTGTGTAGTTTCCTGGTAACGGAATAACAGTGATCAAGTGTGTAGTTTCCTGGTAACGGAATAACAGTGATCAAGTGTGTAGTTTCCTGGTAACGGAATAACAGTGATCAAGTGTGTAGTTTCCTGGTAACGGAATAACAGTGATCAAGTGTGTAGTTTCCTGGTAACGGAATAACAGTGATCAAGTGTGTAGTTTCCTGGTAACGGAATAACAGTGATCAAGTGTGTAGTTTCCTGGTAACGGAATAACAGTGATCAAGTGTGTAGTTTCCTGGTAACGGAATAACAGTGATCAAGTGTGTAGTTTCCTGGTAACGGAATAACAGTGATCAAGTGTGTAGTTTCCTGGTAACGGAATAACAGTGATCAAGTGTGTAGTTTCCTGGTAACGGAATAACAGTGATCAAGTGTGTAGTTTCCTGGTAACGGAATAACAGTGATCAAGTGTGTAGTTTCCTGGTAACGGAATAACAGTGATCAAGTGTGTAGTTTCCTGGTAACGGAATAACAGTGATCAAGTGTGTAGTTTCCTGGTAACGGAATAACAGTGATCAAGTGTGTAGTTTCCTGGTAACGGAATAACAGTGATCAAGTGTGTAGTTTCCTGGTAACGGAATAACAGTGATCAAGTGTGTAGTTTCCTGGTAACGGAATAACAGTGATCAAGTGTGTAGTTTCCTGGTAACGGAATAACAGTGATCAAGTGTGTAGTTTCCTGGTAACGGAATAACAGTGATCAAGTGTGTAGTTTCCTGGTAACGGAATAACAGTGATCAAGTGTGTAGTTTCCTGGTAACGGAATAACAGTGATCAAGTGTGTAGTTTCCTGGTAACGGAATAACAGTGATCAAGTGTGTAGTTTCCTGGTAACGGAATAACAGTGATCAAGTGTGTAGTTTCCTGGTAACGGAATAACAGTGATCAAGTGTGTAGTTTCCTGGTAACGGAATAACAGTGATCAAGTGTGTAGTTTCCTGGTAACGGAATAACAGTGATCAAGTGTGTAGTTTCCTGGTAACGGAATAACAGTGATCAAGTGTGTAGTTTCCTGGTAACGGAATAACAGTGATCAAGTGTGTAGTTTCCTGGTAACGGAATAACAGTGATCAAGTGTGTAGTTTCCTGGTAACGGAATAACAGTGATCAAGTGTGTAGTTTCCTGGTAACGGAATAACAGTGATCAAGTGTGTAGTTTCCTGGTAACGGAATAACAGTGATCAAGTGTGTAGTTTCCAGGTAACGGAATAACAGTGATCAAGTGTGTAGTTTCCTGGTAACGTATTAACAGGTAACGGAATAACAGTGATCAAGTGTGTAGTTTCCTGGTAACGGAATAACAGTGATCAAGTGTGTAGTTTCCTGGTAACGGAATAACAGTGATCAAGTGTGTAGTTTCCTGGTAACGGAATAACAGTGATCAAGTGTGTAGTTTCCTGGTAACGGAATAACAGTGATCAAGTGTGTAGTTTCCTGGTAACGGAATAACAGTGATCAAGTGTGTAGTTTCCTGGTAACGGAATAACAGTGATCAAGTGTGTAGTTTCCTGGTAACGGAATAACAGTGATCAAGTGTGTAGTTTCCTGGTAACGGAATAACAGTGATCAAGTGTGTAGTTTCCTGGTAACGGAATAACAGTGATCAAGTGTGTAGTTTCCTGGTAACGGAATAACAGTGATCAAGTGTGTAGTTTCCTGGTAACGGAATAACAGTGATCAAGTGTGTAGTTTCCTGGTAACGGAATAACAGTGATCAAGTGTGTAGTTTCCTGGTAACGGAATAACAGTGATCAAGTGTGTAGTTTCCTGGTAACGGAATAACAGTGATCAAGTGTGTAGTTTCCTGGTAACGGAATAACAGTGATCAAGTGTGTAGTTTCCTGGTAACGGAATAACAGTGATCAAGTGTGTAGTTTCCTGGTAACGGAATAACAGTGATCAAGTGTAGTAGTTTCCTGGTAACGGAATAACAGTGATCAAGTGTGTAGTTTCCTGGTAACGGAATAACAGTGATCAAGTGTGTAGTTTCCTGGTAACGGAATAACAGTGATCAAGTGTGTAGTTTCCTGGTAACGGAATAACAGTGATCAAGTGTGTAGTTTCCTGGTAACGGAATAACAGTGATCAAGTGTGTAGTTTCCTGGTAACGGAATAACAGTGATCAAGTGTGTAGTTTCCTGGTAACGGAATAACAGTGATCAAGTGTGTAGTTTCCTGGTAACGGAATAACAGTGATCAAGTGTGTAGTTTCCTGGTAACGGAATAACAGTGATCAAGTGTGTAGTTTCCTGGTAACGGAATAACAGTGATCAAGTGTGTAGTTTCCTGGTAACGGAATAACAGTGATCAAGTGTGTAGTTTCCTGGTAACGGAATAACAGTGATCAAGTGTGTAGTTTCCTGGTAACGGAATAACAGTGATCAAGTGTGTAGTTTCCTGGTAACGGAATAACAGTGATCAAGTGTGTAGTTTCCTGGTAACGGAATAACAGTGATCAAGTGTGTAGTTTCCTGGTAACGGAATAACAGTGATCAAGTGTGTAGTTTCCTGGTAACGGAATAACAGTGATCAAGTGTGTAGTTTCCTGGTAACGGAATAACAGTGATCAAGTGTGTAGTTTCCTGGTAACGGAATAACAGTGATCAAGTGTGTAGTTTCCTGGTAACGGAATAACAGTGATCAAGTGTGTAGTTTCCTGGTAACGGAATAACAGTGATCAAGTGTGTAGTTTCCTGGTAACGGAATAACAGTGATCAAGTGTGTAGTTTCCTGGTAACGGAATAACAGTGATCAAGTGTGTAGTTTCCTGGTAACGGAATAACAGTGATCAAGTGTGTAGTTTCCTGGTAACGGAATAACAGTGATCAAGTGTGTAGTTTCCTGGTAACGGAATAACAGTGATCAAGTGTGTAGTTTCCTGGTAACGGAATAACAGTGATCAAGTGTGTAGTTTCCTGGTAACGGAATAACAGTGATCAAGTGTGTAGTTTCCTGGTAACGGAATAACAGTGATCAAGTGTGTAGTTTCCTGGTAACGGAATAACAGTGATCAAGTGTGTAGTTTCCTGGTAACGGAATAACAGTGATCAAGTGTGTAGTTTCCTGGTAACGGAATAACAGTGATCAAGTGTGTAGTTTCCTGGTAACGGAATAACAGTGATCAAGTGTGTAGTTTCCTGGTAACGGAATAACAGTGATCAAGTGTGTAGTTTCCTGGTAACGGAATAACAGTGATCAAGTGTGTAGTTTCCTGGTAACGGAATAACAGTGATCAAGTGTGTAGTTTCCTGGTAACGGAATAACAGTGATCAAGTGTGTAGTTTCCTGGTAACGGAATAACAGTGATCAAGTGTGTAGTTTCCTGGTAACGGAATAACAGTGATCAAGTGTGTAGTTTCCTGGTAACGGAATAACAGTGATCAAGTGTGTAGTTTCCTGGTAACGGAATAACAGTGATCAAGTGTATAGTTTCCTGGTAACGGAATAACAGTGATCAAGTGTATAGTTTCCTGGTAACGGAATAACATGAACAGTAAAGTGTGTATTAATTATAGTAGAATAAGTGTGTGTGTTGATTATGTTAAGTAAAGTGTTGATGGAGTGATACAAGTGACAAGATATAAGTGACATACAACAAGTTTAACTGAGGAAGGTAATAAGATATGTACATCAGTGTTTACCTGCAACATTAAAGTCAACAAAACTTGTATACCGAATATGTTACTCATTAAAGAGAACTTTGTTAATATAGTTTGACGAAGAGCATGTACACTTAAGTTAGTGTACATGTAAATGTTTACACTTGTGTACATATAATTGTACCTTTAAACATTTTCGTCGTTTACTTTCAAGAAACACGAGAGTCATATAATATTTTATCAGTTTGTTGCAGTTTTCATTGTTAGTACAAAGAAACAAATATAAAACATTCACCTGTGTACAAAAACAACATAAAAATATGCGTACACAGTTCTTCTATCGGAAAATCATTAAATTATGTAGATATACTTTGAAGTATAAGTAGACGTCTGGATTTCTCAATAAGTGGCCACTCCATTGTGGTGTAGCTGGTTGAGACTTGTTGTTGTCTGGCTGGACTACAGTCGAACCTTCCAAGGCGAGTGTAATTATGAGGCGCAGATTTCTGTGTGTCCTCCCTTGTAATTACATCAGTCTGTATATCATGATATTAAAACATTTATGTTATAATATCATATATGGAATGTGCTCAGTGGGATGGTTACTCTTGAAAAGTTAAGTTCCTCTTTGAGGAGATGCTGTGTTTGGGGTTCACAACTTTCAACGTCGCCATCTTGACCAGGTTGTGTAACAATGTTTGTCTTCATAATGTTGTAATGAAAGATTCTTATTTTATTTTCATTGTTTTTATTTTAGGCAAGAAGAATAAAGACGAAAATAATTTTACCCGAAATTGTCATTCCGACGTTAAATTCTTCTAGAAAATCCGGTCCGATTATTTAAAAAAAAAATCTCCTAGCAATAATTCTCTTTTGCTTTGAATTATCTTAGTTTTTACTTCACTTAAATAAGAAACATTCATAAGCCAGTTACTAGAAGACATAGAAAAAGCAAGGAAGGTGAAGTTAAATCCCATTCCTTGGATCAGGAGCTCTTCGACGTAACCCTTTGAGGGTAAAATGCCCGATACCTACTAACTAAAACAAAACAATTCCCAGGTGGACCATAATATTAACAATAGATGGAGGAGTCAGAAGTGGACAGATTACACATGTAGTTGAGCACCAGGACTCTCAGCTGAGAACGAGGCAGCCGAGTCAGTTTTAACACAAGTGGTAGAAATAGATAGAGGGTTGTGATATTCATAACAGAACTGGTGGTAACCAGAAGTAGAACCACTGGTACACACAACACTATGTGTGGCAGTTGAGTAACACCACAACTTTAAGATATAAGCAGTAATAATATAGTAAAGACAGTTGTAGCTCACTGCTTCCTCTTAGTTCCATCTCTCCTGTGAATTCCAGGCCATTTTTCCAATGCGGTCTATTTTTACTCACTTTTTTTTAGAACAGCTTCGGTTTCAATAAGTGGAGGGTGGGGAAAGAACCATTTGCTTTTCTATTCTTGACTAATACTACATGAAATCCTTAATATAGGTAGAAGTGGACAGTTCTCACCAACTGGCCTCAGTCTGAACTTACAAAAACTTTGCTATCTGTCTTTTTCTTGGGCTTCCTTGTACTGCTTTTTTAAACACTTTCGGTTTAATCCTCATAATAGAGCCAGTGTTTGGTGTGAAGCTGTTTTTTTCTTAGAAAATAACCCAAAAACATTAGCCAGCTATAAGCAATTTTCACTTCTACCGCATACCTGAACATCATATCCGCCTTATCATTCATTGTTCAGGATTCTCAGAGTGTGTTACAAGCTATCCAGAAATGTGAATCTCATTATCCTTAGTATACAACTTCGGTTACGTCACATATCTAGAGAAAACAAAGATGTTGTTTCTTGCTAGGGTTTCTAGCTGGCAGATATTCCGGGCAGTTAACAGGCAGACTCTGATACTCTGTCAGTTGTTGACAACCAATGAACTTCCTGCAGCGGTATTAATTTCCTTGATTACTTTTCGTGCTCTCTCAGCCTCTCATAAATCTCTGTCAACAATGTTGATCCGAATTAGAACTCATCAAATTGTTTTTTTTTTCAAGCCACAACTTTGATTTTGGAGTTACGGAAACTTCACTCTCACGATCATAAATCAGACACACATGTCTTACGCACAGCTATCACAGAGATAAACGACTGGCACCACTCTGCAAGAACTGTAGATTCACATTGTCAGTTCAACTTATATCAATACATTGTTTAATCTATCAGCAGGCATACAGAAGTCACTTCCAACATCTAGAACACCTTTACATACTCTAGCTGACTTTTTCACTGAAAGTCACACCTTTAACTCAGATTCATTGACTGTTTTTAATTTTATTAACCCTCTCCTCTACTAACTCCTCTCTTGAAGATTGAGACACTTATGCAATATATGGGAATCTTTATTAAAGAAACGTTTTGCCACACAGCGACTTCATCAGTCCAATACAAAGCAGAAAGGTGTAGGGAGAGGAGGAGTATGAGGTAATCAGTCCCTCAGCCTGGAGTCGATGTGGTCAGTCCATCAATCTAAATGAGTGATGCACAACATCGACTCCAGGCTGAGGGACTGATTACCTCAACTTGTCGGTGTTAAACCATTTATCACAACTCCTCCCATCCACAACCCTACTCCAAGCACATCCTTACCCATTGCACACCCCTACCTTTGCACACCCCTACCTTTGCACACCCATATGGGATTAGCATATAAAATGGATATTTCTCGTTAGTTATTATTCCAAAGTTCTCCTTCTAAATATCATCTCTGATATCCAAAATACATATCTTACAAATCAAGGAAACAAATCTGTACATTATTACCTGTTGTCACTCTCTTTGTTTAAATGTTATGAGTATATGAATCTTGTATCTATAATTTTGGTAGTTGGACTTTCTGCAGTCATTTATTGAAAAACCAATTCAGAACCCATAGTATCACACTGAGAAGTCCCATTACTTCACTAATTTTTCTGTTTTATGGATTTTATTTATTCGTTGATATCTGTCTTCAGCTTTCCTGTGTTATTCTTATCTCAAAATGAATATCTTTTTTTCAGTTGTTCTTTCTCTTTCTCAGAGACAATTTTGTTGAATCCATTCATTTCTCATTCTATTATCAGGTTCTTTATGGTAATTGTTGATCAGTCTCTCTTACGATCTGTCATTCTGCAACTGTCGTCCATTTTTTTTTATTTTGTGTATTCGTTTCTAGGTTTTCTGGCTAACTATTATCTACTGACCTCAGATTCAATAAATATTTGTTGCACTGAAATGTTTTGTCATTTATTAGTCATTTTCTCCACTATCTCATTTGTTGTCTAGAGCACAGTAGCCACCTCTCCCTTATTTTGCCTCTCTTTCCATATTCCTTTTTTAAATTTACTTCGCACAATGTGCGTGGGTGTGAGAGGTAGGAGGTTATGTCAGTATGTACGAGAAAACTTAATATTCAGCTGGCTGGTTCGTGGCCGGTGCTCGTAAAACACAGCTAGAGTCAGGCGCTAGATCTGTAATGTAAGTTTAGTGAGGACGTGACCCGCTTCAGCTGATTTCCTACGGACACACTGGGTGTGTGATTATTGTATTGTGATGTGATTCTTTTCCATCCTCTTTGTCTGCTTCATATACTTGTCATAGGGGGTGCGTATCCTCTAATTTCTCTTACTACATCAGTTTCTCCCTCCTTCTCTCTCGCAAACTTCCCGAACACTCGAAGTTGTGGCGTTGTGCTGCCTTCTAACGTCTTACACACATTTGGTGATGTGCAGTGCCTTTCACTTCCTCACTATCTCACCCTTCCTCACACTCGGTATTACCCGTATTTATGTTTCTCTTTAATATTCTTTAGTTTCTTGGCTTTATCCATCTCTTCCCACATTCTTCAACATTTTCTGTCGTTATTCTTTCCCGTTAACACCACAATGACTTTCACAAATGTCAACATCAAAACAATAACCAAAACAAACACTGACTTTCTATCTCTCCCTCTGAAACTTTTTGAATAATGTCTCTTAAATTTATTTCTGAATTCATACTTGCGTTAGTGGATAAATGATTTATTGTTTGCTCTCTCTCATCTATACCAAGAATAATATTTTCTGAAGGAGATTTTGTTTTGAGAAATAAAATATATTGTTAAGCCAGCAATGTCAAAGAAAATATTAAACTACACCTCGTAGGTAAAGACCATTTGTGTAATGCTGACTTTCATTCATTACTGAGTAATTCAGTCGCAGTGGGTAAAAAATCTTATTCATTATTTAATGTTAGGTTATATAGTTCTTTTCCATTGTGCAACTTACTTCCCAGTGATGAGTTATATACCACAAATATATCACTGGAGGAATTGAGACACTGCTGCTGATCCCTCCTGAGTGTGTGTGTGTGTGTGTGTGTGTGTGTGTGTGTGTACTCACCTAATTGTGGTTGCAGGGGTCGAGACTCAGCTCCTGGCCCCGCCTCTTCACTGATCGCTACTAGGTCCTCTCCCTCTCTGCTTCCTGAGCTTTGTCATACCTCTTCTTAAAACTATGTATGGTTCCTGCCTCCACTACTTCACTTGCTAGGCTATTCCACTTCCTGACGACTCTATGACTGAAGAAATACTTCCTAACGTCCCTGTGACTCGTCTGAGTCTTCAGCTTCCAATTGTGACCCCTTGTTTCTGTGTCCCCTCTCTGGAACATCCTGTCTCTGTCCACCTTGTCTATTCCCCGCAGTATCTTGTATGTCGTTATCATGTCTCCCCTGACCCTTCTGTCCTCCAGTGTCGTCAGTCCGATTTCCCTCAACCTTTCCTCGTACGACATTCCCCTGAGCTCTGGGACTAGCCTTGTTGCAAACCTTTGTACTTTCTCTAACTTCTTGACGTGCTTGACCAGGTGTGGGTTCCAAACTGGTGCTGCATACTCCAGTATGGGCCTAACATACACAGTGTACAGTGTCTTGAACGATTCCTTATTAAGGTATCGGAACGCTATTCTCAGGTTTGCCAGGCGCCCGTATGCTGCAGCAGTTATTTGGTTGATGTGTGCCTCCGGTGACGTGCTCGGTGTTATGGTCACCCCAAGGTCTTTCTCCCTGAGTGAGGTCTGTAGTCTTTGTCCACCTAGCCTATACTCTGTCTGCGGTCTTCTTTGCCCCTCCCCAATCTTCATGACTTTGCATTTGGCAGGATTGAATTCGAGAAGCCAGTTTCTGGACCACATGTCCAGCCTGTCCAGGTCTCTTTGCAGTCCTGCCTCATCCTCATCCGATTTAATTCTTCTCATCAACTTCACATCATCTGCGAAAAGGGACACTTCAGAGTCTATTCCTTCCATCATGTCGTTCGCATATATCAAAAATAGCACTGGTCCTAGAACTGACCCCTGTGGGACCCCGCTCGTCACAGGCGCCCACTGTGATACCTCTTCACGTACCATGACTCGTTGCTGCCTCCCTGTCAGGTATTCCCTGATCCATTGCAGTGCCCTCCCTGTTACATGCACCTGATCCTCCAGCTTCTGCACTAATCTCTTGTGGGGAACTGTGTCAAAGGCCTTCCTGCAGTCTAGGAAAACGCAATCAACCCAACCCTCTCTCTTGTGTCTTGCTTCTGTTACCTTGTCATAAAACTCCAGGAGGTTTGTGACACAGGATTTGCCTTCCATGAACCCATGCCTGTGTGCGTGCGTGTGTGTGTGTGTGTTGCACCACTCACACTGTCTGGCTCAGTTCACCTGCGTACCACTCTAAGACTGAGAAGATATTTTCTGACATACATGTTCCTAGTGCAACAATTGGGAATCTTCAATGTGTAAACGTCTCATCAAGCAGCTGTGTCAGTGCAATACATAGAAAAAATAGTAAAATATGAAAAGGGAATTTTGAGGTAAATAATTTCCTCAGCCTCGAGATAAGAGAACGTCACGTGCACAGTGAAAGGTCTCATATACTGGAGACAGATGTTGAGAAGCAGTTGACGTCGGAGTCAATGATCTGTAGAGTCCATTAGTGGAAGAAGATCATACTAAAAATAAGACAGGAGCTGGAGACGAAGAAGAATTCATTCTTCCAGGATTTTAAGATATTCCTGTGTCAGACAGGTATTATTATTTAAATTATTAAAAAACCGACAAGTAGGTAACTGAAACACTTGTGCAACACTCTGTTGCTCTCCTGAGAGAACGTTTCGCCTGCAAGCGACTTTATCAGTCTATTGCAGAGAAAACGTTGGAAGATGTGAAAAGAGAGTTTGAGGTGCTCAGTCCATCATCCTAGATAAAAGTAGAGTAAATGCTGACGGTAACGACTTTTATAGTGGAGACAGATGAGGCGAGGCAGTGGAGGCGGCGCGTCACAGGTGGACACAGTCCATTAGCAGAAGTTATGCCAGTACGTTAGGCAAATATCTCTGTACCAAGATTCAAAGTCTCTTTATTAGGTAGATATTACTAAGTGGTTGTGACAAGGGGAAGTAGAAGAATGAATCACTGGTTGCGCCAACCAGAGGATTTATCACTTCTATACAGGGAAAAATGATTGAGAACGTGAAGAAGGATCCTGAGGTAATCAGTCACTTAGCCTTGAGGTGAGGTAATCAGTCACTTAGCCTTGAGGTGAGGTAATCAGTCACTTAGCCTTGAGGTGAGGTAATCAGTCACTTAGCCTTGAGGTGAGGTAATCAGTCACTTAGCCTTGAGATGACATAATCAGTCCATCAGTCTTGATAAAAGAACAGTATATCCACCAGGAAGGGGCTTATATACTGAAGCCAGTTGAGGCGAAGCAGTTGGAAATGGCGTTATGGGTTGATAGTCAACTAGTGAAAGTAAGTTATGCTAATAGGTAACATATGCATGGGAGTTGTTAAAAGAATTCTCTCTATCCACTTTCCAAGATGCTCCATATTAGACAGGAATTATTATAAAAAAATGTTTGGCTTTATCCAAATTGCTTGGTTTTATTAAAACAAATAAAGCCACTGGTTAGCGAATCGTTTCCACAGTAAAGATACCCATGAGAAAGAAGATGATGGATGTTAAAAGAAAGTTTGCGGTAATATCCGAACTACTTGAGTCTTGAAAAAAAATACAGCATTTACTCGGGGAAAGTTCTTATATATTAGATACAGCATTTGGAGGCGGCATCACAGGTGGGCAGAGTTCACTAGTGGCAGTAGGTCATGTCAGAAGACTGGGCAACTGTTCCAATTGTAGAAGACTTCTAGTAGGTTCTGATATCTGTTGACTCAATTCAAACATTTCTCAAAATCTTATGAGTTACCTGGTGTGCGCCTGTTATGAGTTACCTGGTGTGCGCCTGTTATGAGTTACCTGGTGTGCGCCTGTTATGAGTTACCTGGTGTGCGCCTGTTATGAGTTACCTGGTGTGCGCCTGTTATGAGTTACCTGGTGTGCGCCTGTTATGAGTTACCTGGTGTGCGCCTGTTATAAGTTACCTGGTGTGCGCCTGTTATAAGTTACCTGGTGTGTGCCTGTTATAAGTTACCTGGTGTGCGCCTGTTATAAGTTACCTGGTGTGCGCCTGTTATAAGTTACCTGGTGTGCGCCTGTTATAAGTTACCTGGTGTGCGCCTGTTATAAGTTACCTGGTGTGCGCCTGTTGTAAGTTACCTGGTGTGCGCCTGTTGTAAGTTACCTGGTGTGCGCCTGTTATAAGTTACCTGGTGTGCGCCTGTTGTAAGTTACCTGGTGTGCGCCTGTTGTAAGTTACCTGGTGTGCGCCTGTTGTAAGTTACCTGGTGTGCGCCTGTTATAAGTTACCTGGTGTGCGCCTGTTATAAGTTACCTGGTGTGCGCCTGTTGTAAGTTACCTGGTGTGCGCCTGTTGTAAGTTACCTGGTGTGCGCCTGTTGTAAGTTACCTGGTGTGCGCCTGTTATAAGTTACCTGGTGTGCGCCTGTTATAAGTTACCTGGTGTGCGCCTGTTGTAAGTTACCTGGTGTGCGCCTGTTATAAGTTACCTGGTGTGCGCCTGTTATAAGTTACCTGGTGTGCGCCTGTTAGGCTACACTGCTTCCCACTATTATTTCCAGACAAACTATCTTATATTTTACTTCTGTTCGATGCCAGACATGTATATAAATTGTTTATAAAATCCTTAAGTAGAAGAAAGTGACAATTGTGCAGCGCTTGGTGTCTTTATTGTGGAAATGTTTTGACAACTAATGACTTTATCAATAGAAAATAGAGAAAAAATTGTGGAAGATGTGATACTGGAGTTTCGGATAATTAGCATGTGAGAACATGCAGGGGAAAGGAGCTATATACTGGGGACAGGTAAGGTGAAGTAGCTGGAGGTTACGTCACAGGTGGGCAGTTGCCATTAAGGAAAGTGAACCATTCAAGCATTGTAACTGTAGAATTCTATGTACCAACATTTGAAGACGTTGTTGTGTCCGACAGTAACACTTGGGTATTATCAATACTGGACACACTGCACTCAACTAAGGAGGAGATGAAAAACTGCTAGGTTAACTATATATCTCGACACTGGTGGGCCCAGATAACATCTCTCCATGGGTCCTGAGAGAGGGAGCAGACGCACTGTGCGTACACTAAGAGCAATCTTCAATAAATCTTTCCAAACAGAGCAACTGTCTGAGGTGTCAAATACATTAAACATAGTCCCAATTTTAATGAAGGAGACAGAGAGGCAGCATTAAACTAATGAGTGGACGAGTATCAGGTAAGTCAACAAGGGGATCTGGACAAGATACAAGCCTGGTCCGATAAATGGTTCCTGGAGTTTAACCCACCAGATGCAAAATCATGAAGCTTGGGGAAGGACAAAGATGACCTCAGACGGAGCATTGCCTAGGGGATCAAAGGTTGCGAAACTCACTCACTGGAGAGAATCTTGGTGTGAGCATCACACCAAACATATCTTCTGGGGCACAAATCAACCAAATAACTGCTGCAGCATATTGGCCCCTAGCAAACCTAAGAATAGCGTATCGACATTTAAGTAAGGAGGATTTCATGACGCTGCACACCGTGTACATCAGGTTCAGTATGGAACTCACACCTGGTCAAACTCGTCAAGAAATTGGAGAAAGTGCAAAAATTTGCAACAAGACAGGTCCCGGGATTAAGTGGTATGTCCTACGAGAAGAGTTTAATGGAACTCAACATGACGACACTGGAGGAGAGGAAGGATAGGGGGGGACATGATAACGACGTGTATCGAGAAGAACTGACAAAGGTGGACAGGGACAAAATGTTTCCGAGGCGGGACACAGCAACAAGCGGTCACAACTGGTAGTTAACAACTCAAACGTTAGGAAGTATTTCTTCGGCTTTAGAGTTGTCAGGAAGTGAAACAATTTGGAGTATGAAGTAGTGGAGGGAGAATCCATACATAGCTTTAAGAAGAGGTACGATAAAGCTGAGAGAGCATGGAGAGAGTGAACCTAGTAGCGACGAGCGAAGAGGAGGGGCAACGATCCGTGAATCAACCCTTACAACCACAAATAGGTGAGTACAAGCACACACACAAACACACACACACACACACACACACACACACACACACACACACACACAGGAGGATAGTGGTGGAGCACCTAGAATGGAACCAGTTTATAAACGGCAACCAGCATGGATTCATGGAAGGCAAATCCTGTGTCACAAACCTACTGGAGTTTTACGACAAGGAAACGGAAGTAAGACACGAGAGAGAGAGAGAGATGGGTGGGTAGATTTCATTTTCTTGGACTGCAAGAAGGCCTTCGACACAGTTCCTCACAGAAGATTGGTGTAAAAGCTAGAGGATCAGGCACGTACAACAGAAAGGGCACTGCAATGGATCAGAGAATACTTGACAGGGAGGCAACAACAAGTCGTGGTACGTGATGAGGTATCACAGTGGAGGCATGTGACGAGCGGGGTTCCACAGGGGTCAGTCCTAGGACCAGTGCTATTTTTGATATATGTGAAAGACAATTGTTAGACTCAGAAGTATTCCTGTTCGCAGATGGTGTGAAGTTCATAAGGAGAATTAAATCAGATGGGTATCAGGCAGGACTATAAAGAGACCTAGACAGGCTGGACGTGTGGTCCAGCAACTGGCGCCACGAATTTAACCCCGCCAAATGCAAAGTCATGAAGATCTGGGAAGGGCAAAGAAGGCCGCAGAGTATAGGCTAGGTGGCCAAAGACTGCAAACCTCACCCAAGAAAAAGATC
>NW_027199253.1:0-34091 GCF_038502225.1 Cherax quadricarinatus | reverse complement strand
TAGAAAGTGACGTAGTGGAGGCGGGAACCATACATAGTTTTAAGGCGAGGTATGATAAAGCTCATGGGGCAGGGAGAGAGAGGACCTAGTAGCAATCAGTGAAGAGGCGGGGCCAGGAGCTATGACTCGACCCCTGCAACCACAAATAGGTGAGTACACACACACACACACACAAACACACACGCACACACACAGAACATTAAAATGGTATAAAATACCGACAGATTGTTAGGTAAGACACATATGCAACAGTTAGGTATCTTTATTTCGAAACGTTTCGCCTACACAGTAGGCTTCTTCAGTCGAGTACAGAAAAGTTGATAGAAGCAGAAGATACTTGAAGACGATGTAATCAGTCCATCACCCTTAAAGTTTTGAGGTGGTCAGTCCCTCAGTCTGGAGAAGAGCATTGTTCCGTTGTCTGAAACAATATGAAGTTGAAGTGACAGGATGGAGCCTTTATATAGTGCCAGGAGGTGAGACGTAGGTTGCTTTGGGAGGGCAGGTCCCTCTCAAACCCAGCCGTTCTCACTAGTAGAGGTCGAAGTTGATGGTCTGTACCAAGATACCCTTGTGTTGCAGTGTCTGACAGAATGAACATTAAAACAACTTCATATTGTTTCAGACAACGGAACAATGCTCTTCTCCAGACTGAGGGACTGACCACCTCAAAACTTTAAGGGTGATGGACTGATTACATCGTCTTCAAGTATCTTCTGCTTCTATCAACTTTTCTGTACTCGACTGAAGAAGCCTACTGTGTAGGCGAAACGTTTCGAAATAAAGATACCTAACTGTTGCATATGTGTCTTACCTAACAATCTGTCGGTATTTTATACCATTTTAATGTTCATTCTGTCAGACACTGCAACACAAGGGTATCTTGGTACAGACCATCAACTTCGACCTCTACTAGTGAGAACGGCTGGGTTTGAGAGGGACCTGCCCTCCCAAAGCAACCTACGTCTCACCTCCTGGCACTATATAAAGGCTCCATCCTGTCACTTCAACTTCATATTGTTTCAGACAACGGAACAATGCTCTTCTCCAGACTGAGGGACTGACCACCTCAAAACTTTAAGGGTGATGGACTGATTACATCGTCTTCAAGTATCTTCTGCTTCTATCAACTTTTCTGTACTCGACTGAAGAAGCCTACTGTGTAGGCGAAACGTTTCGAAATAAAGATACCTAACTGTTGCATATGTGTCTTACCTAACAGAGATTCAAAGAAGTGTTCACAGAGGAGACAGAAGGGGCTCCAGAAAGACGGAGAGGTGGGGCACACCACCAAGTGCTGGACACAGTGCACACAACCGAGGAAGAAGTGAAGAGGCTTCTGAGTGAGCTAGATACCTCAAAGGCAATGGGGCCAGATAACATCTCCCCATGGGTATTGAGAGAGGGAGCAGAGGCGCTATGTGTACCCCTAACAACAATATTCAATACATCTATCGAAACAGGGAGATTGCCTGAGGCATGGAAGACAGCAAATGTAGTCCCAATCTTTAAAAAAGGAGACAGACATGAAGCATTAAACTACAGACCAGTGTCACTGACATGTATAGTATGCAAAATCATGGAGAAGATTATCAGGAGAAGAGTGGTGGAACACCTAGAAAGGAACGATCTCATCAACAGCAGCCAACATGGTTTCAGGGACGGGAAATCCTGTGTCACAAACCTACTGGAGTTCTATGACATGGTGACAGCAGTAAGACAAGAGAGAGAGGGGTGGGTGGATTGCATTTTCTTGGACTGCAAGAAGGCGTTTGACACAGTTCCACACAAGAGATTGGTGCAAAAACTGGAGGACCAAGCAGGGATAACAGGGAAGGCACTACAATGGATCAGGGAATACTTGTCAGGAAGACAGCAGCGAGTCATGGTACGTGGCGAGGTGTCAGAGTGGGCACCTGTGACCAGCGGGGTCCCACAGGGGTCAGTCCTAGGACCAGTGCTGTTTCTGGTATTTGTGAACGACATGACGGAAGGAATAGACTCTGAGGTGTCCCTGTTTGCAGATGACGTGAAGTTGATGAGAAGAATTCACTCGATCGAAGACCAGGCAGAACTACAAAGGGATCTGGACAGGCTGCAGACCTGGTCCAGCAATTGGCTCCTGGAGTTCAATCCCACCAAGTGCAAAGTCATGAAGATTGGGGAAGGGCAAAGAAGACCGCAGACGGAGTACAGTCTAGGGGGCAGAGACTACAAACCTCACTCAAGGAAAAAGATCTTGGGGTGAGTATAACACCAGGCACATCTCCTGAAGCGCACATCAACCAAATAACTGCTGCAGCATATGGGCGCCTAGCAAACCTCAGAACAGCATTCCGACATCTTAATAAGGAATCATTCAGGACCCTGTACACCGTGTACGTTAGGCCCATATTGGAGTATGCGGCACCAGTTTGGAACCCACACCTAGCCAAGCACGTAAAGAAACTAGAGAAAGTGCAAAGGTTTGCAACAAGACTAGTCCCAGAGCTAAGAGGTATGTCCTACGAGGAGAGGTTAAGGGAAATCAACCTGACGACACTGGAGGACAGGAGAGATAGGGGGGACATGATAACGACATACAAAATACTGAGAGGAATTGACAAGGTGGACAAAGACAGGATGTTCCAGAGATTGGACACAGTAACAAGGGGACACAGTTGGAAGCTGAAGACACAGATGAATCACAGGGATGTTAGGAAGTATTTCTTCAGCCACAGAGTAGTCAGTAAGTGGAATAGTTTGGGAAGCGATGTAGTGGAGGCAGGATCCATACATAGCTTTAAGCAGAGGTATGATAAAGCTCACGGCTCAGGGAGAGTGACCTAGTAGCGATCAGTGAAGAGGCGGGGCCAGGAGCTCGGACTCGACCCCCGCAACCTCAACTAGGTGAGTACAACTAGGTGAGTACACACACACACACACACACACACACACACACACACACACACACACACACACACACACACACACACACACACACACACACACACACACACACACACACACACACACACACACACACACACACACACACACACACACACACACACACACACACACACACACACACACACACACACACACACACACACACACACACACACACACACACACACACACACACACACACACACACACACACACACACACACACACACACACACACACACACACACACACACACACACACACACACACACACACACACACACACACACACACACACACACACACACACACACACACACACACACACACACACACACACACACACACACACACACACACACACACACACACACACACACACACACACACACACACACACACACACACACACAACACAACTGGCCAGGAAAGACAGTCCACTGAGAATAGAAGTTTCAGATATGACAGGGACTGAAGGCAAGAACATGTCAATGGAAGGAAATAAAATGCCTCAGAGGAAGCAGATGGAGACTCAGTGGGAGGAGGAAAGGGCGAGGTCAGTTTTTGTGTACGGGCTCCAAGAAGCCAAGGGGGCCAACTTTGAAGAAATAAAACAGGAGGAGAAAAAAATGATTGAAGGCATCATGAAAACAATAGGGGAGGGCAATATGACCCAGGTGACAAATTTTCAGAGAATTGGGTGGTTTGCGAGTGGAAGGATACGGCCTGTCAGAGTAACTTTCAAGGAAGAATCAGTTCGAATCAGGATTCTGCAAGAGAAAGCAAGACTGAGGGACAAAGAGGGGTACCAGAGAGTATACCTCGACCGCGACAGAACACAAGAAGAAAGGACTACACTGAAAGAGAGGGTACAGAGACGCAAGGAGGAACGAGAAGCAATGAAAATGAGCAGGACCCAGACACAGGAGGAAGGGCAAACACACCCCACAGAATCTCCCACCAAAAGACCCCACCCGCGACATTCCCAACGCAACTGAGCAACCTATACTACAACCCACTCACTGTTCCCTCTGCCACCAACCCCCATATCACAAACCTCACCCCAACAGCTGTCCCTTATGGGCATTCTGACCCCACCCCCATCAACACATACCCCACCTACACCACAGCCCCATATAGGCCCCCACCAAGGCTCTCGCTCCCCCAACCCCAATATACTTGCATGACCACAATGATAGAAAAGAAACTAAAGGTTTGGTACACAAACGCGGATGGAATAACGAATAAACATGAGGAGTGGAATGAAAGAATCAGTGAAAAATCCCCAGACATCATAGCAGTCACAGAAACAAAACTCGCTGAGACAATAACAGACACAATCTTCCCAACAGGATATCAGATCCTGAGGAAAGATAGAAGGAGTAGAGGGGGAGGAGGGGTTGCACTGCTCATAAAACACCAATGGGGATTTGAGGAAATGGAAGGCATGGACATGATTGGAGAAAGAGACTACATTGTAGGTACAATTCAGTCCGGAGAACATAAAGTAGTCATTGGAGTGATGTATAACCCACCACAGAACTGCAGGAGGCCAAGAGAGGAGTACGAAGAAAACAACAGGGTGATGGTGGACACACTGGCTGAGGTGGCAAGAAGAGCTCACTCGAGCAGAGCAAAGTTACTGGTAATGGGCGATTTCAACCACAGGGAGATCGACTGGGAAAACCTGGAGCCACATGGGGGTCCCGAAACATGGAGAGCCAAGATGATGGATGTGGTACTTGAAAACCTCATGCATCAACATGTCAGGGACACAACCAGAGAGAGAGGGGAGGATGAGCCAGCAAGACTGGATCTTGTGTTCACCCTGAGCAGTTCAGACATCGAGGACATCACTTACGAGAGGCCCCTTGGAGCTAGCGATCATGTGGTTCTGAGTTTTGACTATATAGTAGAGTTACAAGTGGAGAAGGTAACAGGAACTGAAGGGGACAGGCCAAACTATAAAAGGGGGGACTACACAGGTATGAGAAACTTCCTGCAGGAGGTTCAGTGGGACAGAGAAATGGTAGGAAAATCAGTAAACGAGATGATGGAATATGTGGCAACAAAGTGCAAGGAGGCAGAGGAAAGTTTTGTTCCCAAGGGAAACAGAAATAATAGGAAGACCAAAACGAGTCCTTGGTTTACCCGAAGGTGTAGGGAGGCAAAAACTAAGTGCAACAGAGAATGGAAAAGGTACAGGAGGCATAGGACCCAGGAAAACAAGGAGATTAGTAGAAGAGCCAGAAACGAGTATGCGCAGATAAGGAGGGAGGCCCAGCGACAGTATGAAAACGACATAGCATCGAAAGTCAAATCTGACCCGAAACTGCTGTATAGCCACATTAGGAGGAAGACAACAGTCAAGGACCAGGTGATAAGGCTGAGGAAAGAAGGTGGAGAACTCACAAGAAACGATCAAGAGGTATGTGAGGAGCTCAACACGAGATTTAAGGAAGTATTTACAGTAGAGACAGGAAGGACTCTGGGGGGACAGACCAGATGGGGACACCAACAAGGAATACACCAACAAGTGTTGGACGACATACATACAGATGAGGAGGAGGTGAAGAAACTGCTAAGGGACATCGATACCTCAAAGGCAATGGGACCGGACAACATCTCTCCATGGGTCCTTAGAGAGGGAGCAGATATGTTGTGCGTACCACTTACCACAATCTTCAACACATCCCTGGAAACTGGGCAACTACCTGAGGTATGGAAGACGGCAAATGTAGTTCCCATTTTCAAAAAAGGAGACAGAAAAGAGGCACTAAACTATAGACCTGTGTCATTGACGTGTATAGTATGCAAAATTATGGAGAAGATTATCAGGAGGAGAGTGGTGGAGCACCTGGAACGGAACAGGAGTATAAATGCCAACCAGCACGGATTCACGGAAGGCAAATCCTGTGTCACAAACCTTCTGGAGTTTTATGATAAAATAACAGAAGTAAGACAAGAGAGAGAGGGGTGGGTTGATTGCATCTTCTTGGACTGCAAGAAGGCCTTTGACACAGTTCCTCACAAGAGATTAGTGCAGAAGCTAGAGCATCAGGCGCATATAACAGGAAGGGCACTGCAATGGATCAGAGAATACCTGACAGGGAGGCAACAACGAGTCATGGTACGTAATGATGTATCACAGTGGGCACCTGTGACGAGCGGGGTCCCACAGGGGTCGGTCCTAGGACCAGTGCTATTTTTGGTATATGTGAACGACATGACGGAAGGGTTAGACTCAGAAGTGTCCCTGTTTGCAGATGATGTGAAGTTAATGAGGAGAATTAAATCTGATGAGGACCAGGCAGGACTTCAAAGAGACCTGGACAGACTGGACACCTGGTCCAGCAAATGGCTTCTCGAATTTAATCCTGCCAAATGCAAAGTCATGAAGATAGGGGAAGGGCACAGAAGACCACAGACAGAGTATAGGCTAGGTGGCCAAAGACTGCAAACCTCACTCAAGGAGAAAGATCTTGGGGTGAGTATAACACCGAGCATGTCTCCGGAAGCACACATCAATCAGATAACTGCTGCAGCATATGGGCGCCTGGCAAACCTGAGAACAGCATTCCGACACCTTAGTAAGGAATCATTCAAGACACTGTACACCGTGTATGTCAGGCCCATACTGGAGTATGCAGCACCTGTTTGGAACCCGCACTTGATAAAGCACGTCAAGAAACTAGAGAAAGTACAAAGGTTTGCAACAAGGTTAGTTCCAGAGCTAAGGGGAATGTCCTATGAAGAAAGATTAAGGGAAATCGGCCTGACGACACTGGAGGACAGGAGGGTCAGGGGAGACATGATAACGACATATAAAATACTGCGTGGAATAGACAAGGTGGACAAGGACAGGATGTTCCAGGGAGGGGACACAGAAACAAGAGGCCACAATTGGAAGTTGAAGACACAAATGAGTCAGAGAGATAGTAGGAAGTATTTCTTCAGTCATAGAGTTGTAAGGCAGTGGAATAGCCTAGAAAATGACGTAGTGGAGGCAGGAACCATACACAGTTTTAAGACGAGGTTTGATAAAGCTCATGGAGCGGGGAGAGAGAGGGTCTAGTAGCAACCGGTGAAGAGGCGGGGCCAGGAGCTAGGACTCGACCCCTGCAACCACAAATAGGTGAGTACAAATAGGTGAGTACACACACACACACACACACACACACACACACACACACACACACACACACACACACACACACACACACACACACAATAATCTGGAAAGTGACATTGTTGAGAAGGTTCCTTGGAGATATGATGATTGGAGATAAACACACTTGTTGGGTTGTGTACACTTACATTATCAGAGTGTGAGAGGGGAGCCCAGCCTGCCTGTAACCGACTGTAGGCCTGTCCATGGAGTGAGAAAGGGACAGTGCATCTGACACTCACATGCAGCATCACATGACGTCACACATGCTAGCCGATAAGTCTAGCAAGGGGTCGTCTATATAAAACATATGGATGGTACTGTAATACTCAGATAAGCTATACAACATATCCAGGGGATCAGCAACTATGCTGACAACATAATGAAGGCAGGAACCATACATTGTTTTAAGACAAGGTAAGATAAAGTTCATGGAGCTGGGGAGAGAAAGGACCTAGTAGCAATGAGTGAAGATGCAGGGCCAGGAACTATGTCTCGACCCCTGCAACCACAAATAGGTGAGTACACACACACACACACACACACACAGGCGGGGCCAGGAGCTGAGTCTCGACCCCTGCAACCACAATTAGGTGAGTACACACAGACACACATAGCAAGACAAAGATACGAAGGTACCAGGGACTGATGGACTGAACAAGAATAACTGGCAGAAAGGATCAAAAGCAAAATGGAACAGTAGTGGGATCAAAAGCTAAGTGAGTTTTGCAAGACAGTGGTAGAGAAGACATCTGGAGAGATCAAAAAGTGGGAGTTACAAGCTTTTGCTGCTGAGGCAAGCATGCAGAGACCAGAGGAGGAATTTGAAGTCCCAAAGCACAATATAGAGGCAAGGACCAACAGTAGCAAGGAACTGTGCAAAGAAACAACAGCATACAGTGAGGGGATAGGACGAGGGTAAAGAGCAAAGAAATACCTCAGGCAAACATTACCAGGCCACCGGGAAGTCTGGGAGATGGTAAGGGAGAGCGCCAAGGAGATACATAAATCAGACCCAGAGATACGGAGGAAAATAAAATGGGATGAGGAAAGGAGATGATAATCATTATTCATGGGATTCCTGAGGGAGAAGGGGACACATGATGAGAGAAGACAGGGAGAGATTAAAGAGTTCGAACCCAGACCCTCACTGTGTGAAGCGAGAACTTTTGTCACCAGGCCACAGGCCACTGTATAATGGAATTAGTGAATATAAAGTGCAGGAAGGCAGTGGAGAAGTTTGTATCAAAGGACAACAGAAACAACAGGAAGATTAGAGCTCGAGGTTTACCAAGAGGTGGGGAGAGGTCAAAACCAAGTGTCCAAGAACATGGAAAATGTATAGAAGGAAAAGGACCCAGGAAAACAGTTGAACAAAAGAGCCAGAAATGAATATGCATGAATAAGGAGAGAAGCTCAGTATCAATAAAAGAATAACATACCATAAAAAAAGCCAAATCTGACCCAAAGTTGTTATACAGCTACATCAGGAGAATCAGGGAATCAAATTGAGGAAGGAAGGAGAGAGAGGAGCTCACGAAGAACGATCAGGAAATATGTGAAGAGCTCAGCTCAGTACTCAGGGAGATATTCACGGTGGAGACAGAGAGACTCCCAGAAAAACGAGGTGGTAGGGTGCACCAGCAAGTGCTGGACACACTGTACACAATTGAGGATTAGGTGTAGAAATTCCTAGGGGAATTACATACCTATGAAGCCAGTGGGCCCAGATAATATCTCTTCTTGTGTCTTGAGAGAGGGAGGGAACACACTGTGTGAGCATCTAACAACAATTTTCAATAATCCTATTGAAACAGGGCATCTGCCTGAGGTGTGGAAGACAGAAAACGTAGTCCCAATTTTTAAGAAAGTAGACAGAGAAGCTGCACTAACCTACAGACCGGTGTAGATGACATGCATTGTATGTGAAGTTATGAAGAAGATTGCCGGGTAAAGAATGGTTTAATACCTAGAACACAATGGCCTGATACATGACAACCAGCATGGCTTTAGGAGAGGGAAATTCTGCATCATTAACCTATTGGAGATCTATGACAAGGTAACAAAAATAAGACAGGGGAGAGATGGATAGGTAGACCTCATTTTCTTGGAATGTGGGAAGGTCTTCAACACAGGTTCACACAAGATATTGGTTAAAAATTTTGAGGAGCAGGCAGGAATAGGAGGGAAAGTACTGAATGGATCAGGAAATACCTGACAGGAAGGAAAAAACTTGTGTCGGTTCGAGACAAGGTGTCACTGTGGTTCCATGTGTCGAGTGGGGTTCCACAAAAATCAGTCCGTCCGGTGATGTTTCTTGTATTTGTGAATGATATAAGGGAAGGGACAGAGTCAGAGGTGTCCCTGTTTGCAGACAATGTAAAACTAATGAGCAGATTACAAGCGGAAGAGGATAAGGTAAATTTACAAGGGGATCTCTACAGAGTGCAAGTTGGGTCTGACAAATGGCTCCTGGAGTTTGATTAATCCAAGAAAATGCAAAATTATGAAGATTAAGGAAGGACAGATCACAGCATTAAAGATCAAAGGCTGCAAAACTCACTTAAGGAAAAGAGCTTAGGGTAAGCATCACAGCGAGCACATCGTCTGAGGTGCACATTAACCAAATAACTGCTGCAGAATACAGGCGCCTGGCAAACCTGAGAATAGCGTTTCATTATCAAGGTAAGGAGTCATGCATGACACTGTATACCGTGTACGTCAAGCCCATGCATCAACATTTTAGAGGTAGTAACAGAGAGAGAGAGACAGGAGAGGATGAACCAGCGAGACTGGACCTATTATTCACTTTGAGTAGTGTAGATATTGAGGACATCACATATGAAAGACCCTCGGATCTAGTGATCATGTGATTCTGAGAAAACATAGTAGAGTTACAAGTAGAGAGAGAAGCAAGAAGGGCAGGATGAAGTCAGACTAGAAGAGAGGGGACTAAACAGGATTAAGGGGTTTCTTGCACGAGGTTCAGTGACTATAATATGCGAAGAAGCAGAGGAGAGTTTTATGCCAAAGAGAAACAAAAATAATGAGAAGGCTAGGATGAGCCCTTGGTTCTCCCAAAGGTGTAGAGACGCCAAAAAAAAGTGTGCCAGAGAATTGAACAATTATTAAAGACCAAGGATCCAGGATAATAAGGAGAGTAGTTAAAGAGCCAGAACTGAATATCTTCAGGTAAGAAGGGAGGCCCAACAGCAATACGACAATGGCATAGCAGCGAGCTCCAACTTCATCTGGAGGAAAACAACAGTAAAGAACCATGTAATCAAGCTCAAGAAGGAAGGAAGGGAGCTCAGAATAAATGACTAACAAGTATGTGAGCAGTTCAACGAGCTATTTAAGAAGTATTCAGAGTGGAGACAGAAAGGACTCTGGAAACACGGAGTGGGGGGGATACTCCATCAAGTGTTGGACACAATACACACAGCCGAGGAGGAGGTGAAGAGGCTGCTAAGTGAACTAGGTACCTCAAAGGCAATGGGGCCAGATAATATATATCCGTGGGTCCTGAGAGAGGGAGCAGAGACGCTCTATGTACAAATAACAACAATCTTCAAAACATCTATCGAAACAGGGCGACTACCTGAGATATGGAAGCCAGCAAGTGTAGTCCCAAATTTAAAAACAAAACGAGACAGACATGCAGCATTAAACTATAAACCAGGAAAAGATTATCAGGAGAAGAGTGGTGGAGCATCTGAAAAGGAACGAGCTTATCAGCGACAACCAGCACTTATGAGAAATGTTGTGTCATAAATCTTCCGGAGTTCCATGACAAGGTGACAAGTAAAACAAGAGAGGGATGGGTAGATTGCAGTTCCCCTGACTGTAAAAAGGCTTTTGACACAGTTCCACACAAGAAATTAGTGCAGAAGCTGGAGGACCAGGTGGGTATAAAAGGGAAGGCACTGCAGTGGATAAGAGAATACCTGACATAAAGGCAACAACGAGTCATGGTATGTGACGAGGTGTCGGAGTAGGTGACTGTGACGAATGGGGTTCCACAGGGGGTCACTTCTAGGACCGATGCTATTTCTGGTATATATGAATGATATGATGGAAGGAATAGACTCAGAAGTGCCTCTGTTTACACACGATGTGAACTTAATGAGAATTCAATTGGAGGAGGACCAGGCAGGACTACAAAGGATCTGGACAGGCTACAGGCCTAGTCTGGCAAGTGGCACCTGGAGTTCATCCCCGCCAAATGCAAAATCACGAATATCGAGGAAGGGCAAACAGGACCACAGACAGAATACAGCCTAGGGGGCCAAAGACTACAAACCTCTCTCAAGGATGAGGATCTTGGGGAGAGTATAATACCAAACATATCTCCTGAGGCGCACATCAACCAAATAACTCGTGCTGTGTAGAATCTGGTTAGATAAGTACACTTTCCTGCATGCTAATAACCATAAGACAAACGTTATTTATCTTTAAGCAGCACGATTTCCAACAGCCACTCCTTAGAAGTCCCTTCGGGTTGCTGTATCAGTGGCCACAGATATATGCTCCCAAAAGAACGTATATCCAGCATGTCACTATTTGCTAAGTGTGATGCTGATGAATACTCACATGGTTTGGGCGTGAAGTCACAAATTCACTATTGTCTTTGTTCTCAGTTGAAGATTTTGTGACGTATTCGCGCTCTGATGTCTGAATTCAACCTAGCTTGTCACCAAGCCCCGCGTCCACCAGTTCATCATCCGCTCAAATGAACTGCTAAGTTCAGTTTATATCCACTCGTTGCTAGTCTGTACAATCAGAAGTAACACAGGAGAGTAGGTTTCTTGTTATTTAGCTGTAGACTGGAAGTCATAATATCTCTGAGTTGTAGACCAAGTGGGGTGCACGCAGGTTTTCTCTAAATTTTCCTACTATTGGTAAAAGAGTAATTACTTTCGTTTAGTCCTCATTGTGTAGTTGATCAGAAATTCTAGCAAGGAGAGACCTGTGCTTGGAGATGCCTGGTACACATGTCTTCATCATAAAACTGTTGTGGGAAGTAGGAAAAGTCCACTAACCCTTTGTGAGAGTGCTAAGTCTTTCAGAGGGCAGTGGGCTGAGAGATACCCCTTCCCCTTATCAATCTGGAGATTTTTCAACACAGGTGCAACATATGGGCGACTAGCAAACCTAAGAATAGCTTTCCGACATCTTTGTAAGGAGTCATTCAGGACTCTGTACACCGTGTACGTCAGGGCTATATTGGAGTATGCAGCATCAGTTTATAACCCACACCTGTTTAAGCACGTCATGAAATTAGAGTGTAAACGTTTGCAACGAGACTAGTCCCTGAGCTAAGGGGTATGTCCTACGAGGAGAGGTTAATTGACCTGAAGACAATGGAGGACAGGAGGGCCAGGGGAGACATGATAACAACATATAAAATACTTAGAGGAATGGACAAGGTGGACAGAGATAAGATGTTCCGGAGATGGGATACAGAGACAAAGAGTCACAATTGGAAGTTGACGACTCAGATGAATCACATATTTGTTAGGAAGTATTTCTGGAAAGTGAGGTGGTGGAGGCAGGATTCATACATAACTTTAAGAAAAGGTATGATAAAGTTCATGGAGCAGAGAGTGTGACCTAAAAGCGACCAGGGAAGAGGACGGGGCCATGAGCTATGAATCGACCCCTGCAACCACAACTAGGTGAATACAACTAGATGAGTACACACACACACACACACACACACACACACACACACACACACACACACACACACACACACACACACACACACACACACACACACACACTAGACCAGAATATAAAAAAACATAACACAATGTATAAAAAAATAAATAATACAAAAATAACAAAAAACATATTATCTGGTACAATACCTTTATTCAGCACAGCATAATATAAGCTGGTGTTATTATAGTTGTCTTTTATGTTGGGATCACAGCGGCAATCATTTAATAACACTTGAAAACATTCAGCATCGTAGAGTTCTGATGTCCAGTAATAAGAAGTGTCGAACCTGAGAGCGCAGTGTAGTGGTGTCCGGCCGTTATCATCCTGACAGTTGACGTCAGCACCAGCATCAAGCAACATCTTAACACAATCATCATGACCCTCCACAACTGCTATGTGAAGAGCTGTTCTACCTGCAACATCAAATCATGATAATTTGTTAACAAATAATTTTGCAGGATGGCTAGAAAAATAAAAACTTACATCATAATACACTCCATCACTGTCTTGTCAGAGGCTTGTCTACATTACTGTTATAAAACAACAACATTAACTTCCCTCCTTCAGAGTGCAGACACTGTACTTCCCATCTCCGGGACTCAAGTCCGGCCTGAATTCCTTCAAAAATGTTCCTTGCTTACACTCCAACAGCACGTCAAGTCCTAAAAGAGCATTTGTCTCCATTTACTCCTATCTAACATGCTCACGCACGCTTGCTGGAAGTCCAAGCCCCTTCCACACAAAACTTCCTTTACCCCCTCCCTCCCACCTTTCCTAGGCCGACCCCTACCCTGTCTTTCCTCCACTACAGATTTATACGCTCTCGAAGTTAATCTATTTCGTTCCTTCTTCTCTATATGTCCAAAACATCTCAATAACCCGTCCTCAGCCCCCTGGATAATACTTTGGTACTCCCACATCTCCTGATCTCCAAACTACGAATTCTCTGCATTATATTCACACCACACATTGCCCTCAGAAATGACATCTCCACTACCTCCAGCCTTCTTGTTGCAACATTCTCTACCCATGTCTCACACCCATACAAGAGTGTTGGTATAACAATACTTTCATACAATCATCTTTTTGCTTTCATCGATGAAGTTCTTTGTCTCTACAGACTCCTCAGTGCACCACTCACCTTTTTCCTCTCGTCAAGTCTATGATTCACCTCATCCTTCAAAGACTCATCTACTGACATGTCCATTCTCAAATATCTGAGCACATTCACCTCTTAAATACTCTCTCCCTCACATTCTATACCGAATATTCTGTTACTTAATTTTTAAGTTATCCTAATCACCTTACTCTTTCCTATATTCACTTTTAATTTCCTTCTTTTACATACCTTAACAAACTCATCCACCAACCTCGGCAACTTTTCTTCAGAATCTCACAAAAGCACAGTGTCATCAGCAAAGAGCAACTGCGACAGCTCCCACTTTGTGTTAGATTCTTTATCTTTTAATCCCACACCTCTTGCCAACACCTGAGCATTCACTTCTCTTACAGCTCCATCTATAAATATATAGAACAACCATGGTGAAGTCACACATCTCTGTCTAAGGCCTTCTTTTACTGGGAAATAATCTCCCTGTAGCCTACATTCTCTAACCTGAGCTTCACTATCCTCGTAAAAACTTTTCACCGCTTTCAATAACCTACCTCCTATTCCATACATTTGCAACATCTGCCACACCCTAACATATGCCTTTTCCAAATCCAGAAATGCCACAAAAACCTCTTTACCCTTATGTAAATACTGTTCACTATATGTTTCACTGCAAACACTTGGTCTACACATCCTCTACCTTTCCTAAAGCCTCCTTGCTCATCTGCTATCCTGCTCTTCGTCTTACTCATATTCTTTCAATAATAGCTATACCATACACTTTACCAGGTATACTCAACAGATTTGTTCCCCTCTTTTGTCCCCTTTGCCTTTATACTTAAAAATTATGCATACTCTCTGCCAATCCCTAGGTACCTTACCCTCTTTCACACTCTTATTAAATAAAAACAGTAACCGCTCCAAAACTATATCTCCACCTACTTTTAGCATTTCTATTTTTATCCCATCAATTCCAGCTGCTTTACCCACTTTCATTTTACTCACTGCCCCATGCACTTCCTCCACACTCACAACTGGGGGCTCTGGTGGCCTGGTGGCTAAAGCTTTCGCTCCACACTTCGAGGACCTGGGTTCGCTTCCCAACAAGGGTAGAAACATTGGGCCTGTTTCTTTACACCTCTTGTCTATGTTCCCTATCAGTAGAATGGGTACCTGGGTGTTAGTCGACTGGTGTGGGTCGCATCCTGGAACTCTGACCTAATTTGCCCTAAATGCTATCAGTCGACTAACATGTACCATGTACATGTACCTGTCGTAAATAAAGATATTATTATTATTCCTCACTCCTAGAAGATGTAATTCCTCCTTGCCCTAGACAAGAAATCACAGCTTCCCTATTTTCATCAACATTTAACAATTCCTCAAAATATACCCCCTATCTACCTGATACTTCCAACTCTTTATTTAATAACTCTCCTTTCCAATTTTTTACTAACTAATCCATTCTTTTCCTAGGCTTTCTCAACTTATAAATCTCACTCGAAAACTTTTTCTTATTTTCAACAAAATTTCTTGATAACATTCCACCCACTCTCTCATTTGCTCTCCAGTTGCTTTGCTTCACCACTTTCTTAACTTCTTTTTCTCTCTCTACATACTCCTCCCTCTTTGTATAACTTCTACTTTGAAAAATCTCTCATATGCTAACTTTTTCTCTCTTACTTTTCTCTTTACCTCATCATTTCACCAATCGCTCTTCTTCTCTCCTGCACCCACTTTCCTGTAACTACAAACTTCTGCTGAACACTTTAACACCATATTCTTAAACTTACCCCATACATCTTCTACCCCATTACCTATAATCTCACTAGCCCATCTGTCCTCCAACAGTTGTTTATATCTTACCCTAACTGCCTCCTCCTTTAGTTTATAAACCTTCACTTCTCCCTTACTTGCTGCCACCATTTACTTTGTATCCTATCTACCTTTTACTCTCACTGTAGCTACAACTAAAAAGTGACCTAATATAACTGTGGCCCCTCTATAAACATGTACATGCTGAAATCTACCCAAAAATCTTGTATCTACTATTATGTAGCCTAGCAAACTACTGTCATATCTTGTATACTTATTTATGCACTTTTTCTTAAAGTATGTGTTACCTATAACCAAACCCCATTATATACAAAGTTCAATAAAATACTCCCCATTATCATTTACACTTGGCACCCCAATATTCTTTCTTTCAGAGGCGGGGTGGCCCAAAAGGAAAAACGAAAGTTTCTCCTTTTACATTTAGTAATATATACAGGAGAAGAGGTTACTAGCCCCTTGCTCCCGGCATTTTAGTCGCCTCTTACAACACGCATGGCTTACGGAGGAAGAATTCTGTTCCACTTCCCCATGGAGATAAGAGGAAATAAACAAGAATAAGAACTAGAAAGAAAATAGAAGAAAACCCAGAGGGGTGTGTATATATGTGCTTGTACATGTATGTGTAGTGTGACCTAAGTGTAAGTAGAAGTAGCAAGACGTACCTGAAATCTTGCATGTTCATGAGACAGAAAAAAGGACACCAGCAATCCTACCATCATGTAAAACAATTACAGGCTTTCGTTTTACACTCACTTGGCAGGACGGTAGTACCTCCCTGGGCGGTTGCTGTCTACCAACCTACTACCTATATCTATTATTATTATATTATATTATTATTATATATTATTATATATATATATATATATATATATTTTTTTTTTTATTATCACACTGGCCGATTCCCACCAAGGCAGGGTGGCCCGAAAAAGAAAAACTTTCACCATCATTCACTCCATCACTGTCTTGCCAGAAGGGTGCTTTACACTACAGTTTTTAAACTGCAACATTAACACCCCTCCTTCAGAGTGCAGGCACTGTACTTCCCATCTCCAGGACTCAAGTCCGGCCTGCCGGTTTCCCTGAATCCCTTCATAAATGTTACTTTGCTCACACTCCAACAGCACGTCAAGTATTAAAAACCATTTGTCTCCATTCACTCCTATCAAACACGCTCATGCATGCCTGCTGGAAGTCCAAGCCCCTCGCACACAAAACCTCCTTTACCCCCTCCCTCCAACCCTTCCTAGGCCGACCCCTACCCCGCCTTCCTTCCACTACAGACTGATACACTCTTGAAGTCATTCTGTTTCGCTCCATTCTCTCTACATGTCCGAACCACCTCAACAACCCTTCCTCAGCCCTCTGGACAACAGTTTTGGTAATCCCGCACCTCCTCCTAACTTCCAAACTACGAATTCTCTGCATTATATTCACACCACACATTGCCCTCAGACATGACATCTCCACTGCCTCCAGCCTTCTCCTCGCTGCAACATTCATCACCCATGCTTCACACCCATATAAGAGCGTTGGTAAAACTATACTCTCATACATTCCCCTCTTTGCCTCCAAGGACAAAGTTCTTTGTCTCCACAGACTCCTAAGTGCACCACTCACTCTTTTTCCCTCATCAATTCTATGATTCACCTCATCTTTCATAGACCCATACGCTGACACGTCCACTCCCAAAAATCTGAATACGTTCACCTCCTCCATACTCTCTCCCTCCAATCTGATATTCAATCTTTCATCACCTAATCTTTTTGTTATCCTCATAACCTTACTCTTTCCTGTATTCACCTTTAATTTTCTTCTTTTGCACACCCTACCAAATTCATCCACCAATCTCTGCAGCTTCTCTTCAGAATCTCCCAAGAGCACAGTGTCATCAGCAAAGAGCAGCTGTGACAACTCCCACCCTGTGTGTGATTCTTTATCTTTTAACTCCACGTCTCTTGCCAAGACCCTCGCATTTACTTCTCTTACAACCCCATCTATAAATATATTAAACAACCACGGTGACATCACACATCCTTGTCTAAGGCCTACTTTTACTGGGAAAAAATTTCCCTCTTTTCTACATACTCTAACTTGAGCCTCACTATCCTCGTAAAAACTCTTCACTGCTTTCAGTAACCTACCTCCTACACCATACACTTGCAACATCTGCCACATTGCCCCCCTATCCACCCTGTCATACGCCTTTTCCAAATCCATAAATGCCACAAAGACCTCTTTAGCCTTATCTAAATACTGTTCACTTATATGTTTCACTGTAAACACCTGGTCCACACACCCCCTACCTTTCCTAAAGCCTCCTTGTTCATCTGCTATCCTATTCTCCGTCTTACTCTTATTATTATTATTATTATTATTATTATTATTATTATTATTATTATTATTATTATTATTATTATTATTATTATTATTATTATTATTATTATTATTATTATTATTATTATTATTATTATTATTAATTATTATTATTATTATTATTATTATTATTATTATTATTATTATTATTATTATTATTATTATTATTATTATTATTATTATTATTATTATTATTATTATTATTATTATTGTTATTATTATTATTATTATTATTATTATTATTATTATTATTATTATTATTATTATTATTATTATTATTATTATTATTATTATTATTATTATTATTATTATTATTATTATTATAATGCTGTTAATACATTAGCAGTTTCCCAGTGAAACACTTTCATTATCATTCACTCCATCACTGTCTTGACAGAGACGCGCCTATATTACAGTTAAAAACTACACAATATCTCCACCTCTTTTTACAAGTGCCAGCACTATACCTCCACCTCCAGGACTTACACCCTGCCAGCACTATACCTCCACCTCCAGGACTTACACCCTGCCAGCACTATACCTCCACCTCCAGGACTTACACCCTGCCAGCACTATACCTCCACCTCCAGGACTTACACCCTGCCAGCACTATACCTCCACCTCCAGGACTTACACCCTGCCAGCACTATACCTCCACCTCCAGGACTTACACCCTGCCAGCACTATACCTCCACCTCCAGGACTTACACCCTGCCAGCACTATACCTCCACCTCCAGGACTTACACCCTGCCAGCACTATACCTCCACCTCCAGGACTTACACCCTGCCAGCACTATACCTCCACCTCCAGGACTTACACCCTGCCAGCACTATACCTCCACCTCCAGGACTTACACCCTGCCAGCACTATACCTCCACCTCCAGGACTTACACCCTGCCAGCACTATACCTCCACCTCCAGGACTTACACCCTGCCTGCCAGCACTATACCTCCACCTCCAGGACTTACACCCTGCCAGCACTATACCTCCACCTCCAGGACTTACACTATACCTGCCAGCACTATACCTCCACCTCCAGGACTTACACCCTGCCAGCACTATACCTCCACCTCCAGGACTTACACCCTGCCAGCACTATACCTCCACCTCCAGGACTTACACCCTGCCAGCACTATACCTCCACCTCCAGGACTTACACCCTGCCAGCACTATACCTCCACCTCCAGGACTTAGCACTATACCTGCCAGCACTATACCTCCACCTCCAGGACTTAGATCCTGCCAGCACTATACCTCCACCTCCAGGACTTACACCCTGCCAGCACTATACCTCCACCTCCAGGACTTACACCCTGCCAGCACTATACCTCCACCTCCAGGACTTACACCCTGCCAGCACTATACCTCCACCTCCAGGACTTACACCCTGCCAGCACTATACCTCCACCTCCAGGACTTACACCCTGCCAGCACTATACCTCCACCTCCAGGACTTACACCCTGCCAGCACTATACCTCCACCTCCAGGACTTACACCCTGCCAGCACTATACCTCCACCTCCAGGACTTACACCCTGCCAGCACTATACCTCCACCTCCAGGACTTACACCCTGCCAGCACTATACCTCCACCTCCAGGACTTACACCCTGCCAGCACTATACCTCCACCTCCAGGACTTACACCCTGCCAGCACTATACCTCCACCTCCAGGACTTACACCCTGCCAGCACTATACCTCCACCTCCAGGACTTACACCCTGCCAGCACTATACCTCCACCTCCAGGACTTACACCCTGCCAGCACTATACCTCCACCTCCAGGACTTACACCCTGCCAGCACTATACCTCCACCTCCAGGACTTACACCTCCAGGACTGCCAGCACTATACCTCCACCTCCAGTACTTAGACCCTGCCAGCACTATACCTCCACCTCCAGGACTTACACCCTGCCAGCACTATACCTGCCAGCACTATACCTCCACCTCCAGGACTTACACCCTGATATACCTGCCAGCACTATACCTCCACCTCCAGGACTTACACCCTGCCAGCACTATACCTCCACCTCCAGGACTTACACCCTGCCAGCACTATACCTCCACCTCCAGGACTTACACCCTGCCAGCACTATACCTCCACCTCCAGGACTTAGAGCCAGCACTATACCTCCACCTCCAGGACTTACAGCCTGCCAGCACTATACCTCCACCTCCAGGACTTACAGCACTATACCTCCACCTCCAGGACTTACACCCTGCCAGCACTATACCTCCACCTCCAGGACTTACACCCTGCCAGCACTATACCTCCACCTCCAGGACTTACACCCTGCCAGCACTATACCTCCACCTCCAGGACTTACACCCTGCCAGCACTATACCTCCACCTCCAGGACTTACACCCTGCCAGCACTATACCTCCACCTCCAGGACTTACACCCTGCCAGCACTATACCTCCACCTCCAGGACTTACACCCTGCCAGCACTATACCTCCACCTCCAGGACTGACTACCTGCCAGCACTATACCTCCACCTCCAGGACTTACACCCTGCCAGCACTATACCTCCACCTCCAGGACTTACACCCTGCCAGCACTATACCTCCACCTCCAGGACTTACACCCTGCCAGCACTATACCTCCACCTCCAGGACTTACACCCTGCCAGCACTATACCTCCACCTCCAGGACTTACACCCTGCCAGCACTATACCTCCACCTCCAGGACTTACACCCTGCCAGCACTATACCTCCACCTCCAGGACTTACACCCTGCCAGCACTATACCTCCACCTCCAGGACTTAGGTCCTGCCAGCACTATACCTCCACCTCCAGGACTTAGATCCTGCCAGCACTATACCTCCACCTCCAGGACTTAGCCAGCACTATACCTGCCAGCACTATACCTCCACCTCCAGGACTTAGGTCATGCCAGCACTATACCTCCACCTCCAGGACTTAGATCCTGCCAGCACTATACCTCCACCTCCAGGACTTAGGTCCTGCAAGCACTATACCTCCTCCTCCACCAGGACTCAGGTCTTGCCAGTGCTATACCTCCACCTCCAGGACTCAGGTCCTGCCAGCACTATAGCTCTACCTCCAAGACTTATGTCCTGCCAGCACTATACCTCCACCTCCAGGACTCAGGTCCTGCCAGCACTGTACCTCCACAGCACTATACCTCCACCTCCAGGACTCACCTCCACCTCCAGGACTCACGTCCTGCCAGCACTATGCCTCCACCTCCAGGATTCACTATGCCTCCACCTCCAGGACTCAGGTCCTGCCAGCACTATACCTCCACCTCCAAGACTTAGATCCTGCCAGCACTATACCTCCACCTCCAGGATTTAGGTCCTGCCAGCACTATACCTGCACCTCGATGACTCTGATCCTACCAGCACTATACCTCTGCCTCCAGTATTTAGGTCCTGCCAGCACTATACCTGCACCTCGAGGACTCTGGTCCTGCCAGCACTATACCTCCATCTCCAGGACTTAGGTTATGCCAGCACTATACCTCCACCTCCAGGACTTAGGTCATGCCAGCACTATACCTCCACCTCCAGGACTTAGATCCTGCCAGCACTATACCTCCACCTCCAGGACTTAGGCCATGCCAGCACTATACCTCCACCTCCAGGACTCAAGTCCTGCCAGCACTATGCCTCCACCTCCAGGATTCAGGTCCTGCCAGCACTATGCCTCCACCTCCAGGACTCAGGTCCTGCCAGTACTATACCTCCACCTCCAGACTCACGTCCTGCCAGCACTATGTCCACCTCCAGGGCTCAGGTCCTGCCAGCACTATGTCTCCACCTCCAGGGCTCAGGTCCTGCCAGCACTATGCCTCCACCTCCAGGACTCAGGTCCTGCCAGTACACTATACCTCCAGGACTCACCTCCAGGCCTCCACCTCCAGGACTCTGGTCCTGCCAGCACTATGTCTCCACCTCCAGGACTCAGGTCCTGCCAGCACTATGCCTCCACTTCCAGGACTCAGGTCCTGCCAGCACTATGCCTCCACTTCCAGGACTCTGGTCCTGCCAGCACTATGTCTCCACCTCCAGGACTCAGGTCCTGCCAGCACTATGCCTCCACTTCCAGGACTCAGGTCCTGCTAACCGGTTTCCCTGAATTCCTTCATAAATATTTGGTCACACTTAAACAGAAAGTCAAGTTATAAAAACATTTCACAAACAACCCACAAACAGGAGAGGGAAGCTTATGACTACGTTTCGGTCTGACTTGGTCATTTACTTGTTCCGACTTGGACCATTGAATCTGTAAATCGTCCAAGTCAGACTTAAACGTCGTCGTAAACTCCCCTTTCCTATGTGTGGGTTATTTGTGTATTGTTCCAGTCACGGTATTGTGCCTTGTTGTTAGTTAATAACAACCAATTACCTCCACTCCGTCCTTTCTAACACGTTCTGGCATGCTTGCTGGAAGTCCAAGACCCTCGCCCACACAAACATTTATCCTCCGCCACTTCAACCTTTCCTAGGACGACTCATACCCCGCCTTCCTTCCTTTATAGATTTATACGCCCTCCAAGTTATTGTATTACATTCCAGCGTCTCTAAATGTCCTAACCACATCAACAACACCTCCTCAGCCGTCTGAATAATACTTTTCGCAACCCTGCACCTCCTAATTTCCAAGCTGCGGATTCTCTGCATAATATTCACACTGAATATTGCCCACAGACACGTCATCACTGCCTCCAGCCTTTTCCTTGTTACAACATTCACCACCCATTCTTCACACCCATATAAAAGCGCTGGTACTACTATACTCTAGAACATTCCCATCTTGTTCTATGGATATTATTCTTTGTTTCAACGGACTTCACACTGCAGCTCCTAAATAAATTCTATGATTCACCTCATCTTTCATAGACCTATATACTGACAAGTCCACTCCCAAATATCTAAATGCATTCACTTCCTCTCTACTCCCTCCCTCCAATCTGGTATCTTATCTTTCATTAGCTAAGGTACGGAAGGAATGAAGAACTGAAAAGGAACACTATATATAAAACTGAAGAGAGTCACCAAATAGAACATAAGGAACACGTAAAAGACCTGGGAATAATTATGTCAGCGGACCTTTCTTGTAAAGACCATAACAAGACAAAGCTCACAACAGCCAGGAAGATGACGGGGTTGGTATTGAGAACTTTCAAAACAAAAGAAATAATACCGATGGTGACACTCTTCAAGTCACTAGTTCTCCCTCACTTAAAATATTGCTCAGAGCTGACGGCCCCGTTCAAAGCAGAAGAAATATCAGAGCTGGAACAAATATAGAGATCGTTTACGGCTCATATTGAGCCTGTAAAGCATCTAAACTACTGAGAACGTCTTCAAGTCTTGAACATGTACTCATTGGAGCGGAGGAGAGAGAGAGAAACGTGATAATATATACCTGGAAAGTACTCGACGGTCTGTTCCCGATTCTGCACACTGCCATAACAACATACTGGAGTGAGAGATATGGAAGAGTAAAATATACCCAGTGAAGAGCATGGGTGCGGTGGGGACAATAAGGGAACACTGTATCAACATCCGGGGTTCAAGACTATTCAACATCTTACGAAAAGATATCAGAAACACTGCTGGAACAAGTGTAGAAGCCTTCAAGAGGAAACTGCACAAGTATCTTCACCAGGTGCCAGATCAACCAGGCTCTGATGGATATGTGGGGCAGTGGGCCTCCAGCAGGAACAGCCTGGTTGACCAGGCAAGCACCAGACGAGCGTGGCCCATGGCCGGGCTCAGATAGTAGAAAAACTCTCAAAACTCTTCAAAGGTATATCAAAGGTATATCCTCATAACCTCGCTCTCTCCTGTGTTCACTTTTAATTTCTTCTTTTACATACCCTCTCTAACTTCCCTTCAGATTCTCCAAAAGGTACAGTGTCATCAGCAAAAACCAACTGAGATAACTCTCACTTTGTGGTAGATATTTGTCTCTTAATCCCACACCACTTGCCAACACCCGAGAATTTACTACTATTACAACTGTATCTAAAAATATATTTAACAACCTTGTTGTCATCATGCATTCCCGTCTAAGTCCTACTTTTATTGGGGAATAATCTCCCTCTCTCCTACACAAAGACTGATAATAAACAGAGTAAAATCTAAGGCGACTACAGTGAAAAGCTCTGTTCCAAAAGGCACAGTACTCGCTCCTATCCTGTTCCTCATCCTCATATTTGACATAGACAAATATGTGAGTTATAGCTCCTTGTCTTCAGTTGCGGATGACACCTGAATTGCCATGACAGTGTCGTCCATCGAAGACAATGTAAGACTCCAAGCGGACATCAACCAAATCTTTAAATGGGCCGCAGAAAACAATATGAAGTTCAATGAAGAGAAATTTCAACTACTCTGATATGGAAATTAAATCTTTATCACCTGTGATACTGTGTTACTTACTGTGTTACTGTGATACTGTGTTACTGTGATACTGTGATACTGTTACTGTGTTACTGTGATACTGTGATAATGTGATACTGTGTTACTGTGATACTGTGATACTGTGTTACTGTGTTACTGTGTTACTGTGATACTGTGTAACTGTGTTACTGTGTTACTGTGATACTGTGTTACTGTGATACTGTGATACTGTGATACTGTGTTACTGTGTTACTGTGATACTGTGTTACTGTGTTACTGTGATACTGTGATACTGTGTTACTGTGATACTGTGATACTGTGATACTGTGTTACTGTGTTACTGTGATACTGTGTTACTGTGATACTGTGTTACTGTGATACTGTGATACTGTGACACTGTGATACTGTGTTACTGTGTTACTGTGATACTGTGTTACTGTATTTCTGTGATACTGTGATACAGTGTTACTGTGATACTGTGATACTGTGATACTGTGTTACTGTGATACTGTGTTACTGTGATACTGTGATACTGTGTTACTGTGATACTGTGTTACTGTGTTACTGTTATACTGTGTTACTGTATTACTGTGATACTGTGATACTGTGTTACTGTGTTACTGTGTTACTGTGATACTGTGATACTGTGTTACTGTGTTACTGTGTTACTGTGTTACTGTGTTACTGTGATACTGTGTTACTGTGTTACTGTGTTACTGTGTTACTGTGATACTGTGATACTGTGTTACTGTGTTACTGTGTTACTGTGTTACTGTGTTACTGTGTTACTGTGTTACTGTGATACTGTGATACTGTGATACTGTGTTACTGTGTTACTGTGTTACTGTGTTACTGTGATACTGTGTTACTGTGTTACTGTGTTACTGTGCTACTGTGTTACTGTTACTGTGTTGTGTTACTGTGCTGTGTTACTGTGGTATTGTGTTACTGTTACTGTGCTACTGTGTTGCTGTGTTACTGTTACTGTTGTGCTGTGTTACTGTGCTGTGTTACTGTGCTGTGTTACCGTGCTGTGTTACTGTGGTATTGTGTTACTGTGCTACTGTTACTGTGCTGTGCTACTGTGTTACTGTTACTGTGTTATTGTGTTACTGTGGTATTGTGTTACTGTGGTATTGTGTTACTGTGGTATTGTGTTACTGTGGTATTGTGTTACTGTGTTACTGTGCTGTGTTACTGTGCTGTGTTACTGTGCTACTGTGTTACTGTGCTACTGTGTTACTGTGCTGTGTTACTGTGCTGTGTTACTGTGCTACTGTGTTACTGTGTTACTGTGGTATTGTGTTACTGTGCTACTGTGTTGCTGTGTTACTGTGCTACTGTGTTACTGTTACTGTGTTATTGTGTTACTGTGGTATTGTGTTACTGTGGTATTGTGTTACTGTGTTACTGTGGTATTGTGTTACTGTGTGTGACTGTGATACTGTGTTGTGTTACTGTGTTACTGTGTTACTGTGTTGTGATACTGTGTTACTGTGTTGTGTTACTGTGTTACTGTGTTACTGTGTTACTGTGTTACTGTGTTACTGTGTTACTGTGTTACTGTGTTACTGTGTTACTGTGTTACTGTGTTACTGTGTGTGATACTGTGTTACTGTGTTACTGTGATACTGTGTACTGTGTTACTGTGTTACTGTGTTACTGTGTTACTGTGTTACTGTGTTACTGTGTTACTGTGTGTGATACTGTGTTACTGTGTTGCTGTGTTGCTGTGTTACTTCGTTGCTGTGTTACTGTGTTGTGTTACTGTGTTACTGTGTTGCTGTGTTACTGTGTTGCTGTGTTGCTGTGTTACTGTGTTACTGTGTTACTGTGTTACTGTGTTACTGTGTTACTGTGTTACTGTGTTACTGTGTTGCTGTGTTACTGTGTTACTGTGTTACTGTGTTACTGTGTTACTGTGTTACTGTGTTACTGTGTTACTGTGTTACTGTGTTACTGTGTTACTGTGTTACTGTGTTACTGTGTTACTGTGTTACTGTGTTACTGTGTTACTGTGTTACTGTGTTAATGTGTTACTGTGTTACTGTGTTACTGTGTTACTGTGTTGCTGTGTTACTGTGTTACTGTGTTACTGTGTTACTGTGTTACTGTGTTACTGTGTTACTGTGTTACTGTGTTACTGTGATACTGTGTTACTGTGTTACTGTGTTACTGTGTTACTGTGATACTGTGATACTGTGTTACTGTGATACTGTGTTACTGTGTTACTGTGTTACTGTGTTACTGTGATACTGTGATACTGTGATACTGTGTTACTGTGTTACTGTGTTACTGTGCTACTGTGTTACTGTGCTACTGTGTTACTGTGCTGTGTTACTGTGCTACTGTGTTACTGTGCTACTGTGTTACTGTGCTACTGTGTTACTGTGCTACTGTGTTACTGTGCTACTGTGTTACTGTGTACTGTGTTACTGTGCTACTGTGTTACTGTGCTGTGCTGTGTTACTGTTACTGTGCTACTGTGTTACTGTGCTACTGTGTTACTGTGCTACTGTGTTACTGTGCTACTGTGTTACTGTGCTACTGTGTTACTGTGCTACTGTGTTACTGTGCTACTGTGTTACTGTGCTACTGTGTTACTGTGTTACTGTGCTACTGTGTTACTGTTACTGTGCTACTGTGTTGCTGTTACTGTGCTACTGTGTTACTGTGTTACTGTGCTTCTGTGTTACTGTTACTGTGTTACTGTGGTATTGTGTTACTGTGGTATTGTGTTACTGTGTTACTGTGGTATTGTGTTACTGTGCTACTGTGTTGCTGTGTTACTGTGCTGTGTTACTGTTACTGTGTTATTGTGTTACTGCGGTATTGTGTTACTGTGTTACTGTTACTGTGTTATTGTGTTACTGTGGTATTGTGTTACTGTGGTATTGTGTTACTGTGTTACTGTGCTGTGTTACTGTGCTGTGTTACTGTGCTACTGTTACTGTGCTACTGTTACTGTGCTACTGTGTTACTGTGTTACTGTGCTACTGTGTTACTGTTACTGTGCTACTGTGCTGTGTTACTGTGCTACTGTGTTACTGTGCCACTGTTACTGTACTGTGTTACTGTGCTACTGTGTTACTGTGCTACTGTGCTGTGCCGTGTTACTGTGCTGTGTTACTGTGCTGTCTTACTGTGTTACTGTGTTACTGTGTTGCTGTGATACTGTGTTACTGTGTTACTGTGTTACTGTGTTACTGTTACTGTGCTACTGTGTGTGATACTGTTACTGTGTGTTACTGTGTTACTGTGTTGCTGTGTTACTGTGTTACTGTGTTGCTGTGTTACTGTGTTACTGTGTTACTGTGTTACTGTGTTACTGTGTTGCTGTGTTGCTGTGTTTCTGTGTTACTGTGTTACTGTGCTACTGTGTTGCTGTGTTACTGTGTTACTGTCTTTCTTTGTTACTGTGTTACTGTGTTACTGTGTTACTGTGTTGCTGTGTTACTGTGTTACTGTGTTACTGTGTTACTGTGTTACTGTGTTGCTGTGTTGCTGTGTTACTGTGTTACTGTGTTACTGTGTTACTGTGTTACTGTGTTACTGTGTTACTGTGTTACTGTGTTACTGTGTTGCCGTGTTACTGTGTTACTGTGTTACTGTGTTACTGTTACTGTGCTACTGTGTTACTGTGCCACTATGTTACTGTGTTACTGTGCTACTGTGTTACTGTTACTGTGCTACTGTGTTACTGTGCCACTATGTTACTGTGTTACTGTGCTACTGTGTTACTGTTACTGTGCTACTGTGTTACTGTTACTGTGTTACTGTGTTACTGTATTACTGTGCTACTGTGGTACTGGGTTACTGTGATACTTTGTTACTGTGTTACTGTGTTACTGTATTACTGTGATACTGTGTTACCGTGATACTGTGTTACTGTGTTACTGTGTTACTGTGATACTGTGTTACTGTGATACTGTGTTACTGTGTTACTGTGTTACTGTGTTACTGTGATACTGTGTTACTGTGTTACTGTGTTACTGTGATACTGTGATACTGTGTTACTGTGTTACTGTGATACTGTGTTACTGTGTTACTGTGATACTGTGTTACTGTGATACTGTGATACTGTGATACTGTGTTACTGTGATACTGTGATACTGTGATACTGTGATACTGTGATACTGTGTTACTGTGATACTGTGTTACTGTGATACTGTGTTACTGTGTTACTGTGATACTGTGATACTGTGTTACTGTGATACTGTGTTACTGTGTTACTGTGTTACTGTGATACTGTGATACTGTGATACTGTGTTACTGTGATACTGTGTTACTGTGTTACTGTGTTACTGTGTTACTGTGATACTGTGTTACTGTGATACTGTGACACTGTGATAATGTGATACTGTGTTACTGTGTTACTGTGATACTGTGATACTGTGATACTGTGTTACTGTGTTACTGTGATACTGTGATACTGTGATACTGTGTTACTGTGATACTGTGATATTGTTACTGTGATACTGTGTTACTGTGATACTGTGTTACTGTGATACTGAGATACTCTGTTACTGTGATACTGTGATACTGTGATACTGTGATACTGTGATACTGTGATACTGTGTTACTGTGTTACTGTGTTACTGTGATACTGTGTTACTGTGTTACTGTGATACTGTGTTACTGTGATACTGTGTTACTGTGTTACTGTGTTACTGTGATACTGTGTTACTGTGTTACTGTGTTACTGTGATACTGTGTTACTGTGTTACTGTGTTACTGTGTTACTGTGTGTACTGTGTTACTGTGTTACTGTGTTGACTGTGATACTGTGTTACTGTGTTACTGTGTTAATGTGTTACTGTGTTACTGTGTTACTGTGTTACTGTGTTGTTGTGTTACTGTGTTACTGTGATACTGTGTTACTGTGATACTGTGTTACTGTGTTACTGTGTTACTGTGTTACTGTGTTACTGTGATACTGTGTTACTGTGTTACTGTGATACTTTGTTACTGTGTTACTGTGATACTGTGTTACTGTGTTACTGTGATACTGTGATACTGTGTTACTGTGTTACTGTGATACTGTAATACTGTGTTACTGTGTTACTGTGTTACTGTGATACTGTGATACTGTGTTACTTTGTTACTGTGATACTTTGTTACTGTGTCACTGTGATACTGTGATACTGTGTTACTGTGTTACTGTGTTACTGTGATACTGTGATACTGTGTTACTGTGATACTGTGTTACTGTGATACTGTGATACTGTGTTACTGTGTTACTGTGATACTGTGATACTGTGTTACTGTGATACTGTGTTACTGTGATACTGTGTTACTGTGATACTGTGTTACTGTGTTACTGTGTTACTGTGATACTGTGTTACTGTGTTACTGTGTTACTGTGTTACTGTGTTACTGTGATACTGTGTTACTGTGTTACTGTGTTACTGTGATACTGTGTTACTGTGATACTGTGATACTGTGTTACTGTGATACTGTGATACTGTGATACTGTGATACTGTGTTACTGTGATACTGTGATACTGTGTTACTGTGTTACTGTGTTACTGTGATACTGTGATACTGTGTTACTGTGTTACTGTGCTACTGTGTTACTGTGCTGCTGTGTTACTGTGCTACTGTGTTACTGTGCTACTGTGTTACTGTGCTACTGTTACTGTGCTACTGTTACTGTGCTACTGTGTTACTGTGTTACTGTGCTACTGTGTTACTGTGTTACTGTGCTGCTGTGTTACTGTGCTACTGTGCCACTGTTACTGTACTACTGCGCTTGTGTTACTGTGTTACTGTTACTGTGTTACTGTGCTACTGTGCTGTGTTACTGTGCTGTGTTACTGTGCTACTGTGTTAATTTGTTACTGTGTTACTGTGTGTTACTGTGTTACTGTGATACTGTGTTACTGTGATACTGTGTTACTGTGTTACTGTGTTACTGTGTTACTGTGATACTGTGATACTGTGATACTGTGTTACTGTGATACTGTGTTACTGTGTTACTGTGATACTGTGATACTGTGTTACTGTGATACTGTGTTACTGTGTTACTGTGATACTGTGATACTGTGTTACTGTGTTACTGTGTTACTGTGTTACTGTGTTACTGTGATACTGTGTTACTGTGATACTGTGATACTGTGTTACTGTGATACTGTGATACTGTGTTACTGTGTTACTGTGTTACTGTGATACTGTGATGCTGTGATACTGTGTTACTGTGTTACTGTGTTACTGTGTTACTGTGTTACTGTGTTACTGTGATACTGTGATACTGTGATACTGTGATGCTGTGATGCTGTGTTACTGTGTTACTGTGTTACTGTGTTACTGTGTTACTGTGTTACTGTGATGCTGTGATGCTGTGTTACTGTGTTACTGTGTTACTGTGTTACTGTGTTACTGTGATACTGTGATACTGTGATACTGTGTTACTGTGTTACTGTGTTACTGTGTTACTGTGATACTCTGATACTGTGTTACTGTGATTCTGTGTTACTGTGTTACTCTGTTGTTGTGTTACTGTGACACTGTGTTACTGTGATACTGTGATACTGTGTTACTGTGTTACTGTGTTACTGTGATACTGTGATACTGTGATACTGTGATACTGTGTTACTGTGTTACTGTGTTACTGTGATACTGTGTTACTGTGTTACTGTGTTACTGTGTTACTGTGATACTGTGTTACTGTGTTACTGTGTTACTGTGTTACTGTGTTACTGTGTTACTGTGATACTGTGATACTGTGTTACTGTGTTACTGTGTTACTGTGTTACTGTGATACTGTGTTACTGTGATACTGTGATACTGTGTTACTGTGTTACTGTGTTACTGTGTTACTGTGATACTGTGTTACTGTGTTACTGTGTTACTGTGATACTGTGTTACTGTGTTACTGTGATACTGTGATACTGTGTTACTGTGTTACTGTGTTACTGTGATACTGTGATACTGTGATACTGTGTTACTGTGATACTGTGATACTGTGTTACTGTGTTACTGTGATACTGTGATACTGTGTTACTGTGTTACTGTGTTACTGTGATACTGTGATACTGTGTTACTGTGATACTGTGTTACTGTGTTACTGTGATACTGTGATACTGTGTTACTGTGTTACTGTGTTACTGTGATACTGTGTTACTGTGTTACTGTGTTACTGTGATACTGTGATACTGTGTTACTGTGTTACTGTGATACTGTGATACTGTGTTACTGTGATACTGCGATACTGTGTTACTGTGATACTGTGATACTGTGTTACTGTGATACTGTGTTACTGTGTTACTGTGTTACTGTGTTACTGTGATACTGTGTTACTGTGTTACTGTGATACTGTGATACTGTGTTACTGTGTTACTGTGTTACTGTGATACTGTGATAGTGTGTTACTGTGATACTGTGTTACTGTGATACTGTGTTACTGTGATACTATGATAATGTATTACTGTGATACTGTGATACTGTGATACTGTGTTACTGTGATACTGTGATACTGTATTACTGTGATACTGTGATACTGTGATACTGTGTTACTGTGTTACTGTGTAACTGTGTTACTGTGATACTGTTATACTGCGTTTCTGTTATACTGTGTTACTGTGATTACTGTGATACTGTGATTACTGTGATACTGTGATACTGTGATACTGTGTACTGTGTTACTGTGATACTGTGTTACTGTGATACTGTGATACTGTGATTGTGATACTGTGATACTGTGATACTGTGTTATTCTGTTACTGTGAAACTTTGATACTGTGATACTGTGATACTGTGATACTCTGTTTCTGTGATTCTGTGATACTGTGATACTGTGTTATTGTGATGCTATGATACTGTGATACTGTGATACTGTGATACTGTGTTACTGTGATACTGTGATACTGTGATACTGTGATACTGTGATACTGTGATACTGTGATACTGTGTTACTGTGATACTGTGATACTGTGATACTGTGATACTGTGATACTGTGATACTGTGATACTGTGATACTGTGATACTGTGATACTGTGATACTGTGATACTGTGTTACTGTGATACTGTGATACTGTGATACTGTGATACTGTGTTACTGTGTTACTGTGATACTGTGATACTGTGATACTGTGTTACTGTGTTACTGTGATACTGTGTTACTGTGTTACTGTGTTACTGTGATACTGTGATACTGTGATACTGTGTTACTGTGTTACTGTGATACTGTGTTACTGTGTTACTGTGTTACTGTGATACTGTGATACTGTGATACTGTGATACTGTGTTACTGTGATACTGTGATACTGTGATACTGTGATACTGTGTTACTGTGATACTGTGATACTGTGTTACTGTGATACTGTGATACTGTGATACTGTAATACTGTGTTACTGTGATACTGTGATTCTGTGTTAATGTGATACTGTGACTGTTTTACTGTGATACTGTGATACTGTGATACTGTGTTACTGTGATACTGTGATACTGTGTTACTGTGATACTGTGATACTGTGATACTGTGATACTGTGTTACTGTGATACTGTGATACTGTGATACTGTGTTACTGTGATACTGTGATACTGTGATACTGTGATACTGTGTTACTGTGATACTGTGATACTGTGATACTGTGTTACTGTGATACTGTGTTACTGTGATACTGTGATACTGTGATACTGTGATACTGTGTTACTGTGATACTGTGATACTGTGATACTGTGATACTGTGATACTGTGATACTGTGTTACTGTGATACTGTGATACTGTGATACTGTGTTACTGTGTTACTGTGATACTGTGTTACTGTGATACTGTGATACTGTGTTACTGTGATTGTGTTACTGTGACTGTGATACTGTGATACTGTGATATTGTGTTACTGTGATACTGTGATACTGTGTTACTGTGATACTGTGTTACTATGTTACTGTGATACTTTGTTACTGTGTTACTGTGATACTGTGATACTGTGATACTGTGTTACTGTGATACTGTGATACTGTGTTACTGTGTTACTGTGATACTGTAATACTGTGTTACTGTGTTACTGTGATACTGTGTTGTGTTGCTGTGATACTGTGATACTGTGATACTTTGATACTGTGTTACTGTGATACTGTGATACTACTGTGATACTGTAATAATGTGATACTGTGATACTGTGTACTGTGATACTGTGATGTGTTACTGTGATACTGTGATGTGATACTGTGATACTGTGTTACTGTGTTACTGTGATACTGTGTTACTGTGATACTGTGATACTGTGATACTGTGTTACTGTCATACTGTGTTACTGTGATACTGTGATACTGTGATACTGTGATGCTGTGATACTGTGATACTGTGTTATTGTGATTCTGTGATACTGTGATACTGTGTTACTGTGTTTCTGTGACACTGTGATATTGTGTTACTGTGTTACTGTGATACTGTAATACTGTGTTACTGTGACATTGTGATACTGTGATACTGTGATACTTTGTTACTGTGATACTGTGTTATTGTGATACTGTGTTACTGTGATACTCTGGTACTGTGATACAGTGACACTGTGATATTGTGTTACTGTGTTACTGTGTTACTGTGATACTGTGA